>NC_089753.1:37808912-38023912 GCF_040412425.1 Macrobrachium rosenbergii | reverse complement strand
GACTCCATTGTAACTGCAAACTGCTCGTATTATTATTATTATTATTATTATTATTATTATTATTATTATTATTATTATTATTATTATTATTATATGCCAATAAAGGCCCTCCTACACTATTATCAAATTGTTAGCTCTGCTTTGAATAATTACTCTCACCTGATAACAAAGCGCGTTTGTCTGTTATCAGTAACAGACTAGCAATTACAGAAATTCATCGTCCAATAGGAAATGGTTACCCTCACTCAGTAATACAAACAGTTATTTAAAATAGTCAGTATCAAAGTCAAACTGCGTTTCCTTTCCATAAGCCGCAGGCTTTCGCTGTTTCCAAGAAGGTTTAAAGTGATTCACGTAACGTGGTTTATGTTTTATTACGTGTTATCCAAAGCGTTATCGCGTGACCATGATGGTCATGAATCCCGTGTTATCCATTGTCATTCATCAAAGATTTTGATCATTAATCACGCTCGGCTTTTGTTATCATTTGGCTTTAAAAAAGACAGTCCCCTCACACCGGATTCAATTCCGGATTAAAGGGAACGTAGGGGGTTTGGTGTAAGAAGCAGTGGTTTTCAATGAGACCCGCGAACCGCTGCAGATTGAACGTTGGTTCGTTCTCTTTTTCAGTGGCGTGTGAGAAGTAAATATCTCAAATTCTGCGTCTAGTATTATTAGCAGTATTTTCTTTTTGTCAGTTGAATTGGCTGCGTTTTTCCTTTCGCCTTTGCCAATATATTATTATTATTATTGCTGTTGTTGTTGTTGTCAATGTAAGCTGTTTCTTTTTGTTATTTTGTTGTCTCCGACGACCATTATTTTCTTTAGTTAAACATACTCAGTTGCTCCATAAGGCCATATTATATATATATAGATATAGATAGATAGGTAGATAGATAGATAGATAGATAGATAGATATATGAATTTATATATTTATTGACATACACATCTCCTGCCTGTCTGTCCATCTAGATGTCTGGCCGACCTATCGCTCCAGTCCTTTAAAGTTCTTTTGACCTTACTTTTTATGGCAGGAGGACTCAGCGTGCCCCTAAGAGGTAAAGGATGCCTCCTCCCGCTCATTTAAGGTCAGAGGTCAGCGTTTGGCATCATTGTGTTTTCATGGAACTCCGGTACTTTTTTTTTCCTTTTCCATGCGCTCCTTTTAGTATCAAGCATCGATGACGTGACATTATTTACTGGGTGACATTATTTATTGGTTTCATTTGTTTTCAGTGTCACTTTGATGATTGTGTTAATTGCCCGTGTTCTTAATTTGTCAGTATGTTTCATGTTATTCTAATAAAAGCAGCTGTTAGTTTATACGTCACACACACGCAAGCTATCTATCCATTTACGTCTGTCTATCTGTATATCTGTCTATGTTTCTTTCCATATCTGTCTTTCTGTCTAAACTTGGTATGTATGTATGTTTTTTATGTTTTCTATTGAAAACAGCTCTTAGTTTTTGCGCGCGCCTGCTCGCAAACACGCAGTGCCTATCTGTCTATCTGTTGGTATGTATGTATGTACCCAGGTAATATAAATTGGTCTTTGATTCAAACATGAGCAGATGCCAAAGGTAAAACAATGCTATGCATGGTAATAATAGCTTTTGGGTACAGTATATATATACACTATATGTTTTCACTGTACGATCAAGAGCGATGTTTAATTGTAGCATAATACTCGTTTATATAAACATTTGACCATAAAAAGAGGACAGTAACGCAATGGTTTTAAAAAATAGTGTAATTGTTTTTTAACAACAACCATATGAATATGTATGTCTTAAGTTACGAAATGTAAGGCAACCTCTCTTCAGCTTATACAAAGAAGCCGATAAAAAATCAAAGGAAGAAAACAACAAGTTAAAAAAGGGGCTTCGAAAACATTCAATAACGGAAGTAAATGGAAATTCGAAAATGCAGAGGAATGTGAATACTCAAAAAAAATTGAAAGGATATTGAAAGAAAACGACACATTTTATTATAAAGTGTAAAAATGCGGCCAACAGGACGGTGGTACATCATTCAAGACTTTTCAAAGATGGCTATAAAAAGATTATGATAACGCTGCGTCCTGAATTTTAGAAAAGGTAGCAGTAAAAATATAAAAAGCAAAAATAACAAAATTGATAAAACAGAGGAGATGAATTGGAAATAAATTTAAAAACTTGTAAAACAGAGCTGGCAAACTTTTACCAAGTTGATGTATATAATATTATGTGAGTGTATGTACAAAGTTTAAAATCCCTTTTTGATTGTCTAAAGAATCTCCTTGAAGTGGTCTGGTCGGTTTTATTTGCGGTACAGATTTATTCTTTCTATGTAGTTCTGACAAACCAGTCACCTTCCAGTATGCTAACAGTAACAATTATCGATTGAAATATGAAGTGAATTATTTATATACTAATTAATGCACAGAGGTATTACTGTCATATGGAAACGGGGATATTTATAATTCATAATGTCAATTTTAATTTCATCCATGGCTCTCTTTCCCCCAACCCCCCACCCCCCTGTTTCCCCAGCGCCCGAAATCAAAGGCCCACTCCATCATTTCCAAAAAAATGGATTTAGTCGGCTGTCTCTAAAGCTAATTACTGATTAAATTGTAGGTAAACCAACCGCTTTATTCCGGCCCAGGGGGGCGGTAGTACTAGTAGCCGACAGGAACCCCCGGGGTAGATGGAGAACCACGCTAGGGCATGGAGAGAGAGAGAGAGAGAGAGAGAGAGAGAGAGAGAGAGAGAGAGAGCTTTCCGAACGCACCTCGCCGTTTGAAATAATTCAGTGTACGTCTAGCTGTGTTGGGTGTCGGGTGCTGTGATTGAAACACGGTGATATTCGCTAACTTTTTGGGGGGTTTTCGCTCGTAAATTGCGTCTTTTATTCCCACGGTGACGGGGGAGGGAAAAGCACTCCCACGTGGGGCCGAGGGTTTGAATATTGCCTTACTGCCTACCCTCATCAACTGACACCCCCCCTCCATCCCCCCCTCTCTCTCCGAAGCTTCGTCCTCCATCAAACGAGCCCATGAGTTTGCCCCGCGACCCCAGCAGAAAGAGGAAAAACAGCATGGGCCATGATAACATCTCCGTCAGGTTCTTCAGCATCACGGACATTTTATGATATTTGTCTCTTTACGGCGATGTGAGTAAATCGCGGTCGTTTGGGAGTCATAGATTGGTTAAGTATGTAGGATTTTTTTTTTGTATTGTTTACCAGTAAACTATTTCTACGCTTACTTGATTTGGTCGTTATTTTGGCAACAGATTAGAACCATGAGTTGTCTGTGGTAAGGGCCTGTGTATTCTTCGTGTTTATTGTGCATTTGTTTCGTTTTTTATTTGTATTATATATATATATACGCGCGCAGTTATCTTTTGCTTAAAACCATTACTACCATCCACGTGTTTATATATATATATATATATATATATATATATATATATATATATATATATAATGTGTGTGTGAGAGAAAAAGAGAGAGAGAGAGAGAGAGAATGCGTGCGTCATAGCACTCTCAACAAAATACCTGAAATTAATGGCATTGTTAGAAAGAAACATCTTCATATTTACAAACCAATTACCTATTCAGGGCCTTCATGATGTTGGTCAACTTCGCGGTTTTGGAAGCATAGCCACACGACTCGGTATCCTCGCTGTCTATTAGCTTTAATTTCCCTTACGTATCTTGGTGCACACTCGCATGAAACATTGCGCGCACTGATGTTCGAGGAGGATAAATTATTAAACAGGTTATTTATACCTTTTCTTTTTTACTTTTTTTTTCTTTTCTAACGTCATAGTCTCTGGCGAAGAAAGAGACATTTACATTAACTTTGCATTGCGACCTGGCATCTCAGGTACCGTGGTCAGTGGCGTAAAGAGAGAGAGAGAGAGAGAAATATTACTTAGACTTATTCCCAGTCCGTTGGCGTTCGGGCGTCGATTGTGTTGCCCTGTTATGCCGAAAGCAAAGGAGATGGATCGAAAACGAAAGCATTTTTTTTTTTTTCCAGCTCTCCATGTGACTCACCCAAGCGTTCTTTGAAGATTAAATGAAAGCACGAACGAACTGACGCACGCACGCACTCATGCACTCAGCCACGCCGTTTACGCACTCAACCTGTTGAGAGCGTGCGCGGGCTTTGGAACCCCGAAAACGGCGTTAGCGGTGCAATGTCCATTAATACTATGGACACCGGTTGGGTAGCAGGAGGGATGGGGGAGGGGGGATGGATTAGTTTGGGACGTCGTCCCTTGGTGCCATGGACACCGCTGTCGTTTCGGTGGGGGGGGGGGGTTGGAGGAAGATGGGGGAAAAGGGGAATGTGGTGGTTATTAGAGGCAGGTTAAGGGAGATCTGACTTGTCGTGTTGGTTGGTCAAGAAGAGAGAGAGAGAGAGAGAGTGAGTGGAAGCGGACTGCGTTATTGTTGCTAAAGGGGAGATACGATGGTGTAGCTATGGAACTCAAAATCGCTTCCAAAGGACTAGCTGCTGGTACGCTCTCTCTCTCTCTCTCTCTCTCTCTCTCTCTCTCTCTCTCTCTCTCTCTCTCTCTCTCTCCACACCGCATCTAACGAAAGCTGTTTTTCAGCCCACTCGTCTTGAACACGGTACATTATAATCCACTAGCAATTTGTTGCGTGTATATATATATATATATATATATATATATATATATATATATATATATATATATATATATATATATATATATATATATATATATATATATATATATATACGAATGTTTATATATAAATACATAAATTACGTATATATACATACTTCACTAGCGATGCGTTGCAAAACACACACATATATATATGCACAGTATGTATATGTATACATACATACGTACATACAGTGATCTTGCGCGTGTTTATGTGCGACGCTGATGAATTATTTGTCCTGATTCATAATCCGATTAATTCCAGTTTCTCTTTATTTTTCCATTGCGAAGCGACATGGAACAGTCGTAAATAAGCATGGGTAGTTTACTGAATAATCCATCAGTCATATTCACAAATACTGTGAGACTTCTAGCTAGCTGGTCGATGATTAAACTCCATCGGAAAACAATCACATGTTTCATTTTCAGTTTTAGTAATAGTTGTTTTTATGTTTTGCATGGTAATTTTTTTCACTGCTTTTTTCCTGTTTCTATATATATGTATGTATATATATAATATATATATATATAAACACATATACATACAGTATATATATATAAATTTCTGGCTCACATCAGGATCGAACCCAGGTCTTTCAATTGAAAGACAAGACTGCTGCCAACCAAGCCACGGTCTTGTCTTTCAATTGAAAGACTTGGGTTCGACCCTGATGTGAGTCAGAAATTTATTTCTGTTCCACACGTGATTGTGTGTTGATTATATATATATATATATATATATATATATATATATATATATATATATATATATATATATATATATATATATATATATATATATATATATATATATATATATAGAGAGAGAGAGAGAGAGAGAGAGAGAGAGAGAGAGAGAGAGAGAGAGAGAGAGAGAGAGAGCTATGAAGGACACTTAGTCGATGTGTGGTAACGTAAATTCGTATAAATAAACAATAAGTAATTTCAAGAGATCAAATGGAAAAAGATGTGCGATAAGGAGTTTACGATTAAGATGGAATCTTAATTTGCTTTATATTGGATTTAATCCCTTATTTGATGTTGTTTTTCAAGTATGATTAAGTTTGGCCTCTAGTCTAATCTAATATGACATTTCTTACCGACTGCTAAAAAAAAAAAAATAAGTCATTTATACCTATAATATGACCTTGTTAAAGGTCAGAGTATCGTCACAAGTTTCCCAAGGTCTTGAAAAGATTTAGTATTTATAAGAGACTGAAATATTCATAACAGATTAAAACATTATATCTCACGTAATAGATCACTCAAGTTCGTCTATGACAAATAAAGATTCAAAGTCATAATGAGGGTCACAGATAAAGGTCATGGTCAGAAGCAAAGCTTCTTAGTGAGACGAAGGTCAGTAAGGGTCATTCTGTACAAGATTGATTTTTCTTAGGTTCTGTGTAGCGACTGAACTCTTGTTGTCAAGTTACATTTATGACGCAGGACGTTTGTATATATACGTAAGGAGTTTGCGCTTGAGCAAGTTGATGTATTGTATTTAATTATCTGTCGTCTGTCCGCTTTATTCTGTTTGCGGTTATACTGTCGTTATTCTTCGGCGACGAAATGCGGCGTCTTATGGGTTCCGTCTGAATCAGATCATGGACTTATGAAAATATAATGCTTTATTTATTGTATTTTATCCGTAACACAATGAAATATAATTTGGTTAACATGTTATTATGTATGGATTTCTTTATTTTCTACCTTTTTCACTGCAACCGTTATTTTTTCATTATTTGCGTCCACAAGAATAAATAGAGACTTTTACATATTACAGTATTACTGCAATGACTTTAGACCATCAGATGTTCCGTTCGAAAATAATAATAATGCTGTGTAACTAGTGCGGGAGTCTGCTACCAGATCATCTGTTAACGCACATTAGATATAATATCCTTTGCTGTGATAGTATCAAGTCTTGAATATTTTTTAATCGAGCAATGATCATATCTTTTAATTGATTTATATGATTTTATGAATATTTGTTTGTGCTGAGTGACAGTACTGCACACCTTGGTTTACAATCTCGTCATTTGTCTGAATTCGATTCCTTAGGTTCATTTCCAAGAGAAAAGTCGGAAAAGATGTGAGAAGGAAGTAAAGGGGGGATAAAGGGGCAAAACAATCAAAGAGAAATGTTGGGCTTACCGTTCTGCTCATTTTTTATTCCTTTTATGCTTTCCTCCCCTTTCGTTTTATGAAATGAAGCTGAAATACATTCAAAAACATGTAGGCTACTTGAGTGATACCTTGGTCATAAGTCACTGTTAAAGGTTCTCTCTCTCTCTCTCTCTCTCTCTCTCTCTCTCTCTCTCTCTCTCTCTCTCTCTCTCTCTCTCTCTCTCTAACATTTTCAGTAAACTCAATGGAATATCTTTCAGAAATAATTTTCAGTAAGATCTCTCTCTCTCTCTCTCTCTCTCTCTCTCTCTCTCTCTCTCTCTCTCTCTCTCTCTCTCTCTCTCTCTCTCTCTCTCTCTGTTTTAACCCTTGACTGATGTACCATACCTTCACGTCTTTTGAATAAGTCACTTGGACCCTACCTGCTTCGTGTTCTCACAGAAGCCTGATGAGGAGAGTGTTTTATTTATCAGTGCTCGGGGGTCCTGATATGTCCCCCAAATAGATGGTGAATATTTTGAAATTCTGTATTTTTTTGTCTTTCAGAATTGCAACCTTGACAATTGAGTCATGGTGGCAAAATTAGTAGCATTGAGGGGAAATCATTTTTATTTTCACCATGAAACAACAGCCATTAAGGCTGATATTCACTGCTGTGTTAAAGTCATTGTTTACCAGGTTAATATCCGCTATTTTAGTCCTTTTTTATGGTTCATATTCTAATGTTTGAAAATCCCAGTGTCATAGTTCTCGTTTGAAGGTGTAATATTTAATGTGGTTTTTATTACTTGAGTGGTTCTTGCAGTGTGGTAAACTCATGACATTTATATGACAGGTTAATTAATTTCGCGAATTAGGTTTTTAATGGTAGTTAGCTGACTCTCTCTCTCTCTCTCTCTCTCTCTCTCTCTCTCTCTCTCTCTCTCTCTCTCTCTCTCTCTCTCTCTCTCTCGTTTACAGATAATAGTTTGGTCACTTTTCTGGTTAGTTTAAAGGGAGAATCTCTCCTAACTTAAAACCTTTCTTCCTTTGAAGTCAGTTTGCCAATCACTTCCTTCGCAATTAAAGTTGACCTTTCTCTCCTTTTCATTTTTTCTTCAGGTCTGGGCTAGAAACGGGGCATTAGGTTAACCGTCTCATTAGCCTTTGCACTTCAAGAAAGTATTAGGTTAGTTAAAGAAGGTTAGCTTAAGGCAATGCCCGAACAAACTTTGATAAAAATGCAGCAATTAAAAATTAGCAAAAGCGACAAATCTGAGTATGATGTGCCTAAATGAATATTAATCTTCAGTTAAAGGATATTGTTATTTCCTTAATCATTTATCCCTTAAGTATTTAACAGTCATTTGAACAACGTAAGGAACACTTTGATGACGTTTAATTTAACCGTAATTTTAAACAGTGTTTGGCTGAAGGTCAGATATATGTCTTCAATTTATGTAGGTGAACGATATGTCTATTTAACTGATGGTGCTTTAGTGCAGTTATCTCCCTAATTTTCTCTTTCTCTCTGTCGCATATAAAATGCCTTCCATGATTAACCGTCCTTTCCCCTTCCTCTCGGCCACAGGTGCGTCTGGGAGTGGAGTTGTGGGAAGTGGGTGAACCCTTGGCAGGTGGAGGCGGTGAAGCCGATCCCAGTGGGGTCGACGTTGAGGGGGTAGGGGGCAGCTTGAACCCCCCGGGAGCTTCCCAGGGGGGTGCAGGCGTCCCCGGCACCACCCGCAGCGACTCCTCCTCCCACAGCAGCGACACTTCCTCGTCAGGGGCGTCCTCCTCCTGTTGTTCGTCGTCGGGAGCGGCGCCTCGCCGCCCCTGCTTACATGCGGCCCTCTCTGACCCTGGGTACGAATCCGCTCATCTGCCAGACGACGAGAGGGAAGACCACGAGCATCACCACCATCATCACCATCACCACCACCACCATCATCATCACCATCGCCATCATCACGACGGCCACCACAATCACCACCAGCAGCAGCATTGCCACAGTGGAGGGGGCATGTCACTCCGGGAGAGAAGCGAAGGGCGCGAGGGCTCTCCCATCCACCAGGGCCTCACGCGCTCCCGGTCCTTCGGAGGCTTGCTCACGCACCGGCGCCCTGGGTCGGGGGCTGGGTCGCCTCAGCAGGCAGTAGCAAGGGCGGGATGGGCCGGACATGGGGTCCTGGGTCAAGCAGGCTCCTCCCCTCGGGATGTCCGGCGTGTCCTTTCCCTGCCACCGCATGTCAAGGTGCCCAAATCCCCTCGGCCCGAAAGGGCTTCCCAGATCGGCTGCAGTGTAGCCAGAGGCCTCAGGGAATGCGTGGCCGTTACCCGTCAGGATCTCGATTCCCTTCAGCAGGCTCAGCAGGACTCGCAGTTGCATCAGGTGAGAAGGATTCGTTGTCAGTTTCGCTCTTAATACCTCCCCCTCCCCGTCCTTCCTCCCACACATCCTTCCAAGCCCCCCCCCCTCCCCCCAGTACCACCCCAAGTCATTCTTTCTCTTTTGATGAGATCATTTAAATAATGAACTGTATTCTCTATTTGCGTTTGGTATTTTTATTCACTTGACGAGGATCTATTGAGTTCTTGGAAAAGCAAGCATTTGCTTTCACCCTTCACTGTAAAAAATTTTATGCAATTAAGGACTGGTGGGTGAAGGTGTTAATTTTTTATATTTGGGAAAAGAAGCATTTGCTATGCATAAAATATGCACATTAATCGACTGCTAGGTGAAGGCTGTTATTTTTTGTATATCTTTTTATTTTGGTTTTTGTAAGTATGTATTGATGGAAAATAATGGTTTACATGTTCATATTAAGACACAGTAAAATGCATCTATGGTACCTAGATTTCTGTGTATTCCCATTTTTTGACTTTCTTGTAATTCTTCTAATATTCTGTCCTCTCTCTCTCCAACCCCTTCAACATTATTATTATTTTCTTCACCTTTTCACATTTCTTTGCACAATATCTTAAGCCTTGGACTTGCGCCTTTCCATAATCCTTGAACTTTCACATTTCCGGAACAACCAGATTGACGCTTTTCCATGATTATTGGTTTTGCAGTTTTCCGTGAACTTGAAATTGCTCATTAAAATAATAATTCGTTTCTCCACAATATTGGATTCGCGCTTTGTAATATTGATGAAAAGAATCATTGCTTGCCACATTAATTTAATTAGGTTTTGTTTTTATGTATTGTTAAAGTTAGAATTTAGATGACTGGATCTTTTAAGTAAGAATATAGAGTGAACCGAAGGTCAGATTGAATTTTATGGTAGATTTCCAAAAGAATTAGCTTTTGCATTTCGTTAGGCTGTTCTGCGGTGATTTGCCTAGAAAGAAAATCTTTTTGACGTCAATTAATCATTTAGGTGCTCTTTTTTTTTCCTCTTTTAGATATATATTAATAACCTCTGCTCTCTATTTTTTATTTTAAAAATGACTTCTGCTCTCTGTTTTTCTGTTTTAAATATTTACTCATTAAAGATCAAGTATTACCTCGCAAGACTGCCATATCGTGGTTTAAATATGTTCAAGCTTAGCTACATCACATTTTATCAGAACAGTGAATCCTTCGGCAATGGAAGCATTTAGTCATGGTTGAGATGAACAGAGATGAACGTCAAGTTTGTAAATGTTGTCTTTGGATGAATTAGAGGTTAGAATTACAGCTACCAGATGGCTACAAGTATTTAGAAATTGTACTATCATAAGTAAAGTCACTTTAGAAGAGAAATTCTATATTTTCGAACATTGTTAGTAATACTGGAGAGCATAGTTGAAATTGGAGTAAGTCATGACATATTTATTGCATTATATCAGATTAAACAATGTGTTTAAAATTATCGAGAACAAAACTCTGTTGTAACTACTTATGGATATAAGTTTAACCTGGGTTAAAAATGTCCAAATATGAGAACACTACTGAAGAGTCCAAGTTGCTTTTTTCTATCTTTTGTTTTATTTCTCCTTCTGTCACCATTCTATTCTATTACAATGTGTCAGGGACACTTTAATAATAATTGAAGTTCATATGTTTGTCACACCTGCATACACACACGTGTCTGTATGTATACATGAGTACATTACACACTTAACCATATACATACATACATATAATTATATATATATATATATATATATATATATATATATATATATATATATATATATAGACACAAATAGTTCCCTTGCAGTCATTTACAAAGGCATAGGGATTCCACTGAAACGGGAAATATGACTAAATATTTATTTGTATTCGGAAAGAACATTCTTTCCCCTCTCTCAGACAGTAATCTGTCTGAAAGAGGGGAGAATGTACTCTCCGAATGCTCATAAATATTTTGTCATATTTCCAGTTTCAGTGGAATCCCTGTATACAGTACATACATACATACATACATACATACATACATACATACATACATACATACATACATACATACACGACGTGTGTGTGAGGGTTTGTTTGCAAACACTCGTGATATCCCATACCCTATAGAAACCATCACACAATAATGGCATGACGACTTGGCTAATATGGAATTGTCTTTTTTCCCTTCCCCTATCTATCTCGCGGCAGTCACAGGGTCGGTTGTACGAAGCTGAAAAGGTAAGCTCTTAGCATGCAAATGCATGGGCAGCAAGCAGAAACATTAAATCAAACTCTGATTTCTTTGTAGCCATATACTTCCGTTGTTATGGCATGCCTCTTCCTTGAATGACCTTCATAGAATGGTTTAATATGTTCCATTTTATTTTACTTTTTTTTAATCCTTTCATTTGCTTCGTCTTGGTTTTGAATGTGTCGGACTAAATTGGGTTGTACTTTGACGCGACTTGTGGATTCATGCCTGACTTGTTTGAGTTTTTTGTGTATTCAGTGATTATATATCTGATGTAACTTGTTTTTTTGTAGATTATTATTTTGTGTCCACCGATTTCATAGGCTTTAACCCCATGTTTTTCATCCATTATCACAGTATTTAATTTAATAAAGAATTTGTCCCGATAAAATTTTAGAAGTTAATGGCACGGCCAGGCTAAGTACCTACTGATATAGAAATTGTTTGCACCACATATTATTACAATAAAAACACAAAAGTGTAGTGCACATTTTTTTTGTCACAAGACATCACTTCACAGTAGACGTTCTGAAGCTTTTAAAGAGTTTGTTGGAGTCTTTATTAGATGATCTGTGTAAATTAGATCACCTTCCTGTCGAACTTTGAAGCTGTTTGCGCAATATTTCAGTCCTTCGTAATGTGTTTCTGATTGTTTTTTATACCTAAGTCCCAGCTTACTTAATTAATAGCCTCAGATTCATTATTCATTGGCGTCTGTATCTGTGGTCGATTCAAAACGGTAAATCTTCAGTCTTTTTTTTTTATCAAAATAGGTAAATATATTCCAGAAACTAAGCACAACCTCTTTCAGTGAGGAAGAGCAGTAAAGACTTTAGTGAAATGTTATTTGACAGGAGCTGTAATTAATTGGAAGAAGAGGAAATCAATTGAAGATGAGTCAGACCGTAAATTTGAAGGCGATTGAGCAAGAACGCTAAATTTAGCAACAGAGGGCGAGAATTTGGACAGTGAATACGAGGAAGAATCAGTACATTAAAAATACCTCATGTAGAAAAGTATCAGAAATTTGGCTGAAGAGGAAGCTTTAAATTATTTTGAAGGACATGAAAAATTGATGACTGAAGGGGTCTAAATTTGAAAAATTAAGATGGTAGGTCAGAACAGATAGCTGATTAAAAATAAATAGGAGCACAGAATTAGTTTGTATGTAAAACGTAACTTGAAAATTAAAGTCGAATATAATTGGAAAGGCTTGGAAGTTATTGTAGTTATAAACTGAAAAATATTACAATTAATATGACTGAAGACCGCCAGTGTTACATTGTTTAATAAGGGTTTAAATTATTATAACTAAAAAAAGTTTGGAGCTACATCTACAGTACAGGTACGTGTAATTGTCACTCACTGAGAAGCTAGGTTGTCACCTGGTGTGCGTCACGTGACGTATCCAGGGAAATAACTCTTGCAACATCCGACTGTGACAGAGATGAATTCTGTATCTTGTTCTCTGTCACTTTTGCCTAAAGGAAATGCGAGCCAAAGAAGAAATGAAAGAAACAACAAAAAATTTGGCCCTCAAGAAGTGTTTTCTTTTTTTTTTGAACTGTGGTTGCTATTGCTTGGCTCCGAGCTGGGAGCTTTACGAGATGATTTTGAACCAAACATACTCGTTTTCAGAACCAAGAGTTTTAAGACTTGGTTTTGCACCAATATATTGCTACGTTCTGAGCTAGGAGTTTTAAGAGATGACTTTAAACCAATCATATTTGTTGTCAAAACCAAGAGTCTTGGAACTTGATTGTGAACCAGATATATTTTGTCTGAACTAGGAGTTTTTGGAGATGACTTTGAGCCAAACATACTTGTTTTCAAAGCCAAGAGTCTTGAGACTTAGTTTAGAGCCAAATATATTGTTTGGTTCTGAGCTAGGAGTTTTACCAGATGATTTTGAACCAAACACACTTGTTTTCAGACAAAAGTTTAAGACTTAGGTTTGATACAGATATAACGTTTGGTTCTGTGCCAGTAGTATGAGGAGATGATTTTGAGCCAAACATGTTTGTTTTCAAGATTCGGAAGACATGGGTTTGAGTCCGACTTAGTGTCTTAAGACATGGGTTTGAGTCCGACATAGCGCTTGGTTTTAAACCAGGAATTTATGACAGTTTCCAAGCAAATAACTTATTTAGCTTTGCGTTTGGAGTTTAATGACAAGGATCTTAGCTGAAATCATCCTTTATAAGAAGCCTTGTTTTTCTTGTCTGTGACAGAAAGATTAACATTGAGAACCTTGAGCACTGTGTTTGGAATCTGAGCATAGAAGGTCGTATTTTCAAGTCCAAGAGAGCTTATCGTACTGTGTTTTGATTTTTAGCATACGTGGTCGTATTTGCAGGTCCAGAAGAATTCAGTATTGATCCGGCATTCGTAGAAAAACACATCCTGTTTCGATTCTATTGTGTGTGTGTGTGTGTGCGCGTGCGCGTTTTTGTGTGTATGTGTGTGTGTGCGAACCTGACTCGTGGACGAAAATCCTTTGACACGTGCCATAAGCGCGATTTCCTAGTTACTAGAATAACTTTATACCAGAAACACGATCGATTGTCCTGGCTTTTGATATATTCACTTCACTTGAGCAACTAACAAGTATAAAAAGGTGACTTAGCCTTGTTCTGGTTCTGTCAGTGGCGATGAAGACTAATTATAACATTAGGTGACAATGAATATCATACCAGTCAGGTCTCGCATAAACGGCCTGGGGATTTATCGCAAAAAGCGAAAAACAAGTTGACAAATCAAAAGATCCGGCGTCGTTGCTTTTGAGTTCGCCGAGTTTGGTTATTGATTTCGTTTCAGCGAGCGAGAGAGAGAGAGAGGGAGCGCTGGATTATTATTATTTTTTTTTATCTTATTGTATGTAAGTGCAAAATAACACCTGTCGACCAAGCATGTGTCAATTGATGTTGGCTCGGACGTGGAGCGTCCCTTTAAATGCGTGCTGTTTGACGTCGATCAGAAAGAAAAGCGGAGGACTTCAATAACCATGCGATGAACTTAAAGTGAGGAGTGACAGGAACCCATTGTTATTCAGTGTAAAAAAAAAAAAAGACGGGAAGGAAAAATAAATCGCGCATAGTATTCCGGTTGCGAGTGGATTCGTGGACCGACGAGACGAGGTGTTCGAACCAGATGGTTTAGCTTTGCAGGTTCTTTGCAAATATACCCCGATTTGACGACGTCGTACACACGCAAATCACCCTTTCTCTTATTTTATTTGAAACTCTTTGTCCTGGGCGGAGTTCGTCAACAAATATAAATGTAAATATCATACGTTTTCAGACTTTCACTTATGTTATCAGGCGAGGCGTCTTTTTTCATGAAGATTTTTTTTAATTAAATTTATGTCGTTAGAGTTCGTTTTCGTTTGTCTGTATTGATGTTTGGCCTTGAATTTCGTTGTGGTCTATTTACATTATTCAGTCTATATAGATTGGTAAGTCAAACGTGGTGATTGCGGACCGTAGAGTTTTGTTATGCCATAATTTATGCATTACTCGCTCGATCGTATAATGTGTACGAGAGAGAGAGAGAGAGAGAGAGAGAGAGAGAGAGAGAGAGAGAGAGTACGAAGACAGTCTTGCATTTGAGAATTTAATTCCCTGATATCAAGATTTTTCTAAGTTTTTACATCTTTATATATTTTTATGATTGATTATCATGCATGTCTTACTTGCATGGAACTTCTGTGCCACTAGTGATTCATTTTGCAACTTGCATGATATAATCATGTTACATAATATTTAGAATATAGCTTACATTTAGAAGTTTCAAATTAGAAATGATTAGAAATATACGTACATGTATAAGTACAGATAGATAGATTGATTTTCTTATTAGTATTAAAATTGTTTAACTAGACCACTGAGCTGACTATCAGGATCGATTGATTAGCAGATAGATATAGAGAGATAGATAGATATACCCAGTCAGCTTCAATGATTAACAGGTACTGCCTAAGATATTATACATTATATATATATATATATATATATATATATATATATATATATATATATATATATACATATATATATACATATATATATACATATATATATATATATATATATATATATATATATATATATATATATATATATATATATATATATATATATATATATATATATATATATATATATATATATATATATATATATATATATATTGATCTGAAGAGTCGATAGAAAAACAAAGTACCGGTTAAACATTTTACAAACTTTTCCTCGTGTATCCACAAAGGATATAACATTATGAACTACCTCGACAGTATCAAAACTATATTTTCCATGGAATTAACGCTTCACAGAAGAACTATTATTTGAATGCATCGTGATCATTTCGGAGTTCATGATTTTGATAAAAAAAATTCATGATTATCAAAGATATTCAGAATATCATGAGATTCGTGGGTGATATGCATGACACGGTTTTGTAATTTGCATATCAGTTAATTGTATCTGGAAAATATACAATGTTTTAATTGGCTTCCCACGCCAGAGCCTGAATTCTAGGGGGTTTATTTGTGTGTATGAATACCATATTACTGGAAAATTATAAACAGTAGGAGCTAAAATGTTCAGAAAATGTGTTCAGTGTTCTGTATGTCATATTTCGCTTTTTTTATATATGATATTAGTGCAATAATCTGTAGAGAGGATTGGTAGACAATGTTGTGGGTTCATTTTTGCCGTATGTACACATATATAATTGTTTACAAATGTGTTAAGTGTTAATTAAAATTTATTATTTTCGTTGTAAGAGCCCTCTTATGCAAATTTTTAAACATTATCGGTAACTTCTCATAGAGATTATAAATTAGGTTTTGTCTTGTGTCGCATTTAATGTGGAGATCAGTTGAATGTTTTCCTCGTGAAAATAACAAGAGTCCCCGTAATCATTATTATTATTATTATTATTATTATTATTATTATTATTATTATTATTATTATTATTATTATTACGGATTTGATAACGCATGTTCAGTTCAAAATGTCTTGGTGCTGTGATAACCGTGCATGGGAATTTCTCTTTACTCTGGAGTGATGCAGGTTTACCAGGGCATCACTTCCTAGCATGGTCAGGCCCTGGTTAGGTACTCACCTTTCCAGACCTTTTTTATTTTATCAAGTGATTGTTTGATTTCTGAGTAAAAATGCTATATGAAGAAATGATCAGATTACTGTCAGATTCTATGCACATTGCATATATAATGCATAGACATTTATACACAACAAGGATAATATGACTTTTTCTAAATGGTTTCGTTTTCTGTCATATTAATCCACTGCCTCTAATTTGCAGCAAATCAAGGCAGCTGAACGATATTTAAAGAGAATCGAATACCACCTGAGCAAGTTGGAGGACCTGCAAGATCAATACCATCTTCATCAGAAGTTGAGGGATGGAGTGAGTATTTATTCTGAATTTTTTATGTTAATTGTTATTGGTATTTTTGTCAGGAAAGTTTTTTTTAAATGCAAGGAAACTGTGTATTCAGAGGCTGGGGGTAATTTTTGAACCATGCTCCCTGTTTCTTGTTTATGAGGTGATATGTTTTCACGCGAGAGTGCTTAAGACCAGTCATTTACTGATGCAGTGCACAAGCTTCATTTTGGGCACCAGTTTGCTCTCTCTCTCTCTCTCTCTCTCTCTCTCTCTCTCTCTCTCTCTCTCTCTCTCTCTCTCTCTCTCTCTCTCTCTCTCTCTTTTCACATGAAAAAACCATCTCACAACGCTGATTCTTTCATTACACTCAACCCAACTTTTTTACCATGTCAGTGTATCTCCACATATCTCAGTCTCAGTTCGTAACATGCCACAGTTACTACGCAAACACTTCAACTCAACAGCTTTAAGATTTTATTTCTCATACATTTACACCCAACATCTCAACTTCTCTTCCATGTAGGAGAGTTGGCTCAACAATCCCATTATACATTCCCACCTTGGCTTCTATAGAAAACTGAAGTCCCTGCTACATTTCTTGTTCCACCAGTTCTGTCACTCGCATCTGCTCTCATCCCACTTCCATTCTTCCACCTTCCTCATTAACGTTCTTTGCTTCATATTCCTGGTTTCCACTTGCCCTCATGACATTACTCTTTCTAAGTTTTTGCTCTTAACTTCTTCATTTTGCGCACATTTTCTAATGCTTGCTAGTTCCTGTAGTTTAACATCACTGTCCAAATCATCTTTATATATATATATATATATATATATATATATATATATATATATATATATATATATATATATATATATAGATAGATAGATAGATAGATAGATAGATAGATAGATAGATAGATATATATATATATATATATATATATATATATATATATATATATATATATATATATATATATATATATATTATATATATATATTATATATATATTATATATATATATATATTATATATATATATATATATATATATATATATATATATATATATATATATATATATATATATATATATTTTCCTTTTATTCCCTTTGTGACAAGGCTGTGGAGAAGTTTTGGGGGTAGCAATAGGGTTGCTGATGTTCAAGGCAGGGTGCATGCTGTTTCAAGTGCCGTCCTTTCTTCTTTCAGTCATACATCGTAGTGTATTTATATTTTTATCTTAGGGTTTTTTAGTTTTTATATGTAAATTGTTGTATATGTCATTTTATGTATGGTCATTGTATTCTTTGAAAGCTTGTTGAGAAAGCTAATGTAAGTTTTGGCTATTTCCATATGAATGCGTGCATGTTTTAAAGAAACAGTAATAATAATATTTATATAAATTCATTATCTGACAGCCCACTGCTATTATCTGTATTTCTCTCTCACCTTTATTCTACTCCCAGCAGCATTGTTTTATCTACTGCAGCCCTCCACAGTCCCTCACATCACTTTAGCATCTCAAATACCCTCCCTTTATCCTCACACGTTCGCCCTGTCCATCGCCCAGTAACAGCAGCATATACATATACATCATGTCCGTGAAAGTACTCCCCTGACTGACCGTCAAACATTATTTCTCGGATTGCGTGTTGAATCCCTCTGTTTACTTTTTAAAATGTATTTTATGGGGTAACCATTCTCTCCCCGCCCATTCCCCTCACAGACTTCGTAATGCACATGAAAGGGAGATGGGAGGAAGAGCAACTTGTAAAAAAAAAAAATTATTAGGATTTTGGTTAAAAGCAGAAACAGGAAATGGGAATGATGTACGTGCGGTGAATTGAACGGGTGATGCATTTTATCTTTTCGCTTGCATGGAAGGTTGCCATGTGTAGTTTACACGTGTAAAATTTTTACCCGTCGTCTTGATTACAGTAAATGTGATTTCAGTGTGTTGTGTTTAGGTTTTGTCAGGTCTTTAACATATTTCCTTATGATGGAAAATCTGGTGTAATTTTTCATAATCGTGCAAGTTTCCGTTAAAACTTGCTATATTTTTGCGAGATGTAGCCTATAGGTTAGTAATTTCACGTATTTGGCCTTAAGTTTGGTGCTATAAGGATAATCCCCATATTTGTTCAATGTTCTTTTTGGACCCACTGTAATAATATTATACTATACAGTCCTTTATAAGTGTAAAAATAAATCAGTCAGAAGTTGTGTGAGAAATGTAAGGAGGGTTGTTTTCCTTTTGTGTGCTTTCTCTTAGCTGATGGTAGCGCGTAGAACACAGTATATAAGATATCTTTCTTTTAAAGCGTTTCTTTCATTACTTTCCAGGTCAGAACAATGGCATATGCATATGCCCTTTCTCCAGGGAAGGAGAAGGCAACAGCTCTCAGCAACGTTCGATCCGGGTATAAGGAGTGCACAGAGATCCTTTGTGCTTTGGAAGTACAAATTGAGCAGCTTATTGGAACCTTGACTCTAGAAATGAAAGGTAATTTGTCAAACTTCCATTCCCTGTAGTATTAGGAGTTCCTTTTGCAGTACCAGATAAACTCATTTTTCTTGCAGTTGCTGTGAAGTCTGTCTCATATTGCCATATAAATTTCCTTATACAGCGGAGTAATAGCAAAGTAGATTAGCGCTAACTAAAAGATTATGTAGTTTTTCATACTATGATAAATACTTTTTCCTCTGGAATTATTGGTTAAATTAGTTTCTCATGTACAAAACGATGTGTATAATGAAGTTTGAATGGCTATTTGTGCATCAGCTCTAGAAATTATGTTGTGAGAAATATTATTTAAATAAAGATTGGATAAGGATTCATGCCAAAAAATCTATTGTCATTACGAAAGGACATTGAATTTAATTTTCCCAATGTAAGTTAAGAAGATTGCTATGGAATTATAAGTTAATTATACAAAGCATTACTATTTTTTAAGGCTTTGAATGCAGTTAAATTTCTCATAGAAGATACATGGACGACAACTGATGATCTAAATAACTTTCTCTCTCTTCTGCCCCAGGAATTCAAGGTTTCGCTCGCTTGTGTCCTGGAGACGTTTTTGAAGTAACCCTTAAACATGGCACTCAGAAGTGGAAGTCACGTGGTCGAGTCTGTAAAGACAATACTCAGACTTGGGACAACCAAAGAACAGTCATTAAAGGATTAATTGGTGAAATGGTAAGATATTTGTTATGCCACAGTGTTGGTTGTTTAGTCTTAGAGACTGAAAGCATTTTCTCAACTTTTTGAACTCATTTTCAAGCAAGGGTAATGAATCATTAGTTGCATAATCATCAGAAGTTTTTATTTCAGTAGCCAACATACTCACTTTTGTCTGGCAGTGTTCATTAGCAAGTTATAGAAATTATTATCAGTGATTGCATAAGAATTTTATTTGCTTTTGAAACTTTTGTGGTGATTAATATAATTATAATTCAGTCTTTTAATAATAATTTAACCAGTTTTACTCTACCACACATCACAAAATATGTTTAAAAAATATATATGTATAATTGGGAACTCTCTTACTAAATTTTTAATTGAATTACAAAATACTTTCGTGTTCATGCACAGCTTTAGTAAATCCTTTGAAATGTTGGTTTGTTGCTTGATGAACATTTTGTGGAAATACCGTATGACTTTTGCAAGTAGAATTGATGCTGTTTAAATATTTGACAGATTCATTATAAACTGATGGCTTTAATAGAAGAGAAACAAGAATCCGTATAGACTCTTACCACTGCTCTCAGAATTGCCGCAATGTTCCCTATAGATGCTCACATGAGCAAGACCCTTTGTCAGATTAATCGTACATTTACCTGATTGCTATTGTCATTTACCAAGAAAGTGAGGCACTAATGCATTTCTTAATCTTTTCAGTTGTTAATAAAAGCTGTTGAAGTCAGGGTGCTGGGCAAGACAGTGGTTATAGGCAACAAAGTCTGTGAAACGAAAGATCTCTTTTCACCCCATCCACAGCTTATGACAGTCAATCTCAATCCCTCTGGTTCTCTAAAACTCAACATTGTGATCACTTGGAAGTAAGTGTGATAAATGTTTTACTCTGATGGAAAATTCTGTATGTCTTGTGACTTTACACATAGTTCAACTCCTCTTTTTAAGAAGTATGCCATGTAACATTTTACCCTTGGCTTGACTCATTTCTAAGAACGGTGCTGTGTGACTTTTTTACTCATAGATTGACTCATTTAAGGATTTCCAAGATTTTTATCATTAAACAATCTTGTTCCTTCCCGTAAGTTGAATGTTCAAATATGAGGAAAATATATTACTATGTATTGTTTTGTGCATATTTTATTCATTACAGAAGTTATGCAGTAGGCTAATAATATATACATTTCAATTTTACTGATCATTTATACATAAAGTTGTATAATTCTGAATTCAGCATTACATTTTTTTTCAGTATTCTTTTACTTTACCACTCAAGATCCCTTGGTATATTGTGGATATGAATCAGGAGAGTTAAGCACTATAAACGTCTGAATATAGGGAACCTTCTGTATAAATTTGCAGTACAATCATTCATTTTTCCTTTTTACTAATTAACAAAGCTAGATGACATCTGCAATTGGAAGTTGGAAGTATTTTTTTCATCAACAAAACTAAAAGGAAAGCAGTAGATACCAGATCTTGTAAACTTAACTAAGCAATGAAATCAGTGCTAAATAAGAATCCAGTTTTAAGTCTGGAGTTAGGGAAAAATCAAGCTATAAACTGGGAGGGTAGTAAGTAATTTTTTTTTTTCTTCAGGAACAGTTTTTGTGTAACCTATCACTGTTGATGTACTGCACAGGTGTACTGAATAATTTTGATAACTGTGATGGTTGTTTTAAACTTAACCCATTAATTCATAACCTTTAAAGTTACTGTCAGATGTTTGTATCATTGATAACATGTAACTTGATGATTAGTGATAAAGCCCTTTTGATTTTAAGTCCTCTTAGTTATGAGTCTTTAAGTGTAAAATCTTTCCTGTTTTTTGTTTGTAAATTTTCTTCTATTTACACCAAAAATTCTACCAGTGGAGGATAAAACTAGCCAGAATAAATTTTCCTGTGCACAGAGTAGGATTTTTTAGTCATATTTATGACACTTTGATCTGTGCATTTAAATTTAATATATTATTGTAGATGCTTTCAAAACTGAGGGAGAGAAAGACTTAATTTTACCAAATTCTAAGGGGAGAACACCCACAGGAGCCGTACTAAGCTTACCAAGTGTTCATAATTACTAAATTGTGATGATACTTATTGTTATTGCTTTGTTGTAAAAATCGTAAAGTTGGTCATGTCTTCACATAATTAGCTTTAAAATTTTATTCATTCAAAAAATTTTGCTTGTTTCACTACTGTTATCAAAGATGAATGCTTTCCCAATACAGTATTTCATCAGCTGTAGTGTGGTGTTGAAGTTTGTATTAACTGGGATAAAAGCCAGGAAAAAATATTAATGAATTGTACCTACTAGGAAAACTGAAATGTCAATTAATTTAATGTACTTGGGATCCATGTGTAAATACTGTATGTTGTATTTTAACCTTTCTATAATTAGCAATTTGAAGTAATGTCTTGAGTGTTCATCTGGCACATCTTGTGATTTAAAGTAATATCTTTTTTGGATGAACACAAAAGGAGTTTGAGTTGTCCATATTTGTAAATACTGTATCTTTTATCAGAGGTTTTTCCCCAGGTTAGGCTAGATTAATTTAAATTTGTTGAATGAAGAAATGTTTGTGCTAATGTTGTAAACTTGAGAAGTAAAGACTTACAATATTCTTCTAAAGTACAGTTGACCCCCGGTATTCATGGGGGGATGCATACCGCCAATCCCCACGAATAGCTCAAATCCACGAATACTTAAAACCCCTCTAAAAACGCTTACAACTGCCTATTTTGGTAGTTCAAAACACCCAGAAACTCTCTAAAAATGCTTATACCTGAATATTTTAACAGTTTTATCTCAAAAAGTACATTTAGTCATGAAAATATGAAAATACAATAATTTGTGAATGTTTCTCTATGAAAAATACTGTGAATAGGCAAATTTTCTGCAAATGTGTATATATGTTCCACAGAGAAATCTGTGAATAGGTGAAGCCACTAATCCGGAACCGTGAATGGCGGGGTCCACTGTAATCATGTGTAGAAGCACTTTACATGGAAACTTATACTTGTAACAAGGGACTCGGTAAAGGAAGGTGGTACTCTTTTGCTTTAAAAGAGAGTGAGAGAGATTATGCAGGAATCTGTTAAACTTTACAGTACTGTGGCTAAGCATTTATTTGTATTGACAGTCCACTTGACGGAGTCATTGAAGATAGTTTGGTGAGAACTCCAAGCATGTCAGCTACTTCACCAGGAAATAAACGAAGAACACCAGTACTCCACACTCTTAGTTCTTCTCCTCCGAATAATGTAGCAACTGTGAGTACAGAACATTATGTTTCAAGTTTTTATAAGTTTTAAGAAGTTTTAATGGATTAAGTGATAACTATAATATTTAATTATAGAATGACAAAACATAGTACAGTATTGTCTTTAATGTTTTGCCTGTATTTTATATTTTGGAGCAGGATATTATGAATCAGGAGGGTGTTTTGGTGTTTGTGAGTTCATTTTTTAATTGTGCAGATGAAGATAGTTTTTTTCTTACAGATTTTATTCACTGTTCATTATTGTTACAGGTTCCCTCAGGCAAGGATAGTGGATTGTCTCCTGAGTGTGATCATGACAGTAGTTTTGGGAGCATGTCTGCCCGAAGTTCAACAGCAGATAGTGCCAGTCCTCTCTCTGAATATAGGGGTCTTCTCTCTTCACATGCTGCTCTCTCAACAAGGACTGATAGTAATAGCCCTGTTTCTGATTATCAAGGTCTCTCTAGGAGAAGTGATAGCCAGGTACGTAAGAAAGTTTGAGGCGTGTTCTGTAAAACTGAACATGCTTATGCTTTTTACTGACCATAAGGATAAGTAGTGTAACTGTGATTATCTTTTCACTCCAAGCCATCTCTTTGACTGCCTGTCCAAGCTCCAAGTTAACAATGAATGTGCTCCTTTCAAGACCTTTACATAGTCATATTTAGCTTCATATGCAACAAGCATGGTCCTGTAAATGAAAAGCAAACAGCAAGAGCACAGTGTGATGTCCTTTCGTAGAATTCCTAGAGACAGCCTTCTTGAATGTAGACATCCTTGATAACACATTGCTCAAAAGTAGCATTATGCTTAGCTTTTTTATCTTGATCAGCAATTTACAAAGAAAGAAAGAAAAAAAGGTAATCAGACATCAGTCAGAGTACTCAGAGTAGGAAAATGGGATTCAATGTTTTTTAAAAATAAAGAGAAAAATACGCAACTAATGTCAAAGAAACTACATACAGTAATTAGCAGAAAAGAATGATGCTAAAGTCAGAAATTCCTCTCCCTCTCCGATGAAGGTCATTATTGTTCCAAGGTTCGTTCCTTTTACACATGGGATTCTCATAAGTGTACAATAGGGGATGAAAGAAAAGAATATTCAGTGTACTCCTGCTTCTCACATCATTGCCTTCTACACTACATTCTCTCCCCTATAGATACTGTACTGTACAGTTCAGTGAACTCTCGAAAATCTGGTATGTTAGGGATGAACACAATGTTGGGCTTTAGAGTTTCTGATTGTGGAAGTCTTTACCTTTGAAATTTCTTGGTTTCCTGAGGTAGAATTTTAATGTCAGCATTACAGAATGTCGATGCTTTACTGATATGTGTGTTTGAAATACATTGGTTTGCGTAATCAGGAATGAATCTGGTAAAATATATTGTAATGAAAGGCATGAGATGAAATAACCTGCTGCAGAACAGCCAAGAGGTGAAAGTGATGTCTGGTAAACATTTACAGTATAACATTTACACATGAGCTTATGTGACTAACATCAAAGAAGTGAAAGTGATGTTCCTTCAGTTTTATCTGAATCATTGTGTCCTAAGTACCAAAAAATCAGTTTCAAGTTCAGTAATAAAAACTTGTCTAGTAAAGAACAACAGTAGCAGGATTGGGAAAGTACAAACTCTGGAAATGATATTACAGTAATAAGAAAAAACCGGTGAACCGATTGAATTTCATTTGCCTATCTGCATTGGAAAACTAAAACAGGAGATGGCTCTTTTCCAGCGGTGGCTAACTCATTAGAAATACTGAATAAGTATGTGGACTTGCCTCTGTCCAGGCTACCAGAAAATCAGTAATAGACATGTGAAACCAGTTAATTTTGTGTGTGTGTGTGTGGTTAAACTAGATTTTGTCAGCTTCTTTAAAGCCATTTTGGTATTGTACCATATTTTCCTGAATGAAGAATCATCGAATTTTGCTTAGCAAACCAACAAATTACAAGACATCCACCTCCTCATCGTTAGCAAACTGGATGTGCATTGTAACAGGTGAGGAATTGTGACTTTGTGAAAAAGCCATCAGTAAGTTTGCCTTGACTTCCCTGACAGGTATAACTGATTATTGGCTTATTTCATGCCTTATGTAAACTTATCATTTCCTTTGGCATCTTTTATTATGTTGAGCATCACTTTTGGGAATCTGAGTACAGTACTTCTAAAA
This sequence comes from Macrobrachium rosenbergii, assembly GCF_040412425.1. Classification (NCBI taxonomy): domain Eukaryota; kingdom Metazoa; phylum Arthropoda; class Malacostraca; order Decapoda; family Palaemonidae; genus Macrobrachium; species Macrobrachium rosenbergii. The sequence continues at coordinate 37,998,435 of NC_089753.1, read as the reverse complement.
AATTTTTGTTAGATGGGAAGTACTTCCTGATGGTGGTAGAGCAAGTAGCGCCATACGGTGAAGTTTGGAACTACAGTCATTGTTCCAAAAGTTAATGAAGTTAGAGCATTTTTTATTATAGAACTTTAGACATACAGTATACTTTCATTTTAGAATGCTGGATTTTCGAGAGTCATTATACAAAGCTAAACTTCATAGTAAGGCATTGGCTTAGGTAGGTTGCATACCTATCTGCTGTAGTAGTTGTCCCTTGGGAGTCCTTTGTACGTTTTGATAGTTCTTATCCTAAACAGAATGATGACACACAGACATGAGAGTTATCCTTCAATTTACAGTGCATCAGTGCACTAAAGGACTGGTGGTTTACAAAGCGGTATTATATCAGTTTATGAAAGTCAGTGATCACAGCTATACATATGTCTGTATTTTTTAACATCCTAATGGCTTCAGTATTATTTTTCTTATAGTTTCTGTGTTAGAAATTTTTTGCATGTACTGCATGATGTGCTGATAAGAATGGAATGAGTGTTGGCAGCAATACAGACATACTTTGAACTATTTTAAAACGAATCTTGTATCACAGTTAATGATGATAAGAAGAATAAAAATAGACAGTGACGTTGAGTCTCTGTGTAATTTTCTAATAAAAAAGGCTGCATGGTTAGGAAGCTAGCTTATTTAATTATGTTTTTGGTAATAGGAAGGTAGAATTATTTATTTTTGTTTTCCAATTTTGTTTCTGATAATTAGGCTCCCTTGGCAGAAAAAAATTATGGCCTCACTAAATTCAGAGTTCTTGCTCACTCATATTTCAAACTGTACATGCAGTATGCAATGAGGGCATTAAAAGATTTTCAGGAGTAAGCTATTACTGTAATATGAAATATGCAAGAATTTTCTTTCTCTCTCTCTCTCTTTTTAAACTTTTAAGACTTTCTCTGCTGAACTAAGGAAGAGTAAACTTCCTTAACTGTAACTTCCTTTCTGTGAAAAAGAAAAGCCAACCTGAAATCCTGTCATAAACCAATTTGAACTGGTATGGTCTTTGGTTCCTTTGAAGTGACATACAAAAACGCCCACCCTACTCACTGACCATTGACTAACATTAAAAATAAGAAAAGGACTGGAGTCACCTTATGTAAATGCCACAACATGCAGTAGTACTGCACAGTATACATTTCATGAACATACACCTAAAAAATTTGAGCTAGTCTTGTATTTGTTCTTTACATCCTTTTGCTGACCTGAATTAGTTTATGTTAACACTTTACAGTATATTAATGCTGATCCCTCAGCCATTAACTAAATTGTAGCATCTGCACTTTCCCATAGTCTGAAGATAATCTAGCAGGTGATGACAAGTCTACATTATGCAAACACACCTAGAGAACATATGCAATGTACATTTGATTACTTGCAGAATTCTTGTTTTTCCAGGACTCCATATTATTTGATGGACGAGATTCTGCTAGTCCACAGTGTGATAACACTGGTAATTTTACGTTAGTGCGTAAGAAGGAAAGTAGGGTTGAACAATGGGCTAGGTATTCTCAGGTAAGTTAAGTACTGTATTAATAATTTTTTCCGTTACATCATAATGCAGAATATACAAGTATGCTGCCTAGGAATTTGCTTGTGATTGCTGAATTGTAAAATGGTAATTAGATGCTAAATGACAAGTTTTTAAAGCAGCAAGCTGATTAACTTAAAGCAGTATTGTAAATTTCTCCAAAATTGTGTTCTGTCTCAGTTTACCCAACCTAGCATATCACTGTAAAGTGTACTTGTTTTAAGAATACATAGCTTTTTTTAGTATTAAAGTACAGTATTTGATATCAGGTTCATTATTTTGAGTTATGACATTTTGGTATGAGTATTTGGATGCCTAAACTATATACTTTTGCTTATGAAATTTTTTTTATATAAGTCATTTATTAGTGTTTCACAAAGATTTAAGTGGGTGTACTGTACTAGTTAAAGTGCTATACTTTGAAACTGATTTTGGTTAATTGTAATATTTAGTTGAAATATTAGTCATTTTGCCATAAAAGATTATGAGAATTTGAGTTTTCCATTAAGTTCTTTCTCTTTCACCTGATTTGTATTTTTTTCCTGTTAATGAATATTTCTTTTGAAATCATCTCTTAGTATGAAATTTCACCAGTGGAAACTGAGGTATGGATGATTATTGTGTCCAGGGATAGCTAAAGTAAAGTTAAATAAATTCAGTGGAATGAGTAAATGAAAAAGAAATGTGGAGTCTTTTCATAAAACCGTGTACAGTACTTTTGAGAGTAATTAGTCAACTTTCTCATGAGACATTTAAATGTAACTGCACCTCTTGTTACCAAATTATTGGAAATATAAAACATTGCATAGTTTTCAAATAATATTTCCATTGTCTTGAATAGTTAATATAAGACCTGGGTCTGTCTCCACTGAAGCAAAGATAGCCTCACACAATTGAGAGTAGAACTAGCTACTTAGCAATTGCGGTAAATTACTTAGGAAACCATCTTCTTTAGATATGCCTAGATAAGTAGGAAATTTGCCCAGTTATGTACTACAAAAATCTCTGTGTCCATGCCCTTAAAGTTAGTGATGATTCTGATGCCTAATGATAAAGCTCAATAGCTCCTGTAGACATAACATACATTAGATGCCAAGTAACTTATTTCACCAAACAACAAAGATTGATAGGGCTGCTTGGATCAAGTTTTCTAAGGTGCTACAGTAGGTTTCCCAATTCAGACCTTTGACTGGTGGCTTTGTCTATCTTTAAGGGTCTGAAGTGCTTTATTGTCAGAGAATATGGTCACGAAAAGGTGTATCTGAACATAAATGTTTCTCAGAAGTGAATTAACCATACAGTACTTAGTAGGCTTCACTATTATATATTCAGCATTTTTTATGTAAAATTTGCCTTAGTCATACTTTTTGAATGGTGTATCAGTTCAGTGGCAGGTAGTATTTTAAAATGATTCTCTTGTTCTGCAAATAACTGAGTTATAGGTCATAAATTACCAGATTCAACATGACTGCCCTGAGTTTCAAATTGAGAAGCATGACTGATTGAAACACAAGTGGATAGATTTATAAATAGTATTAAGCATTAAGATGAGATTAAAAGCTGCTTACTGTATATGTAGATTGGGCTTGTGGTTGGTTTTAATGTTAAGTTAATTTTAGATAGTTTACATATATAATTTTTTAAGAAGATAGTTTGATCTTAATGTGCATCATTAGTAAAAACTGGATATCTCTTTTTGGTAAGTTGATGGAAAGATTTAATTTTAGAGATTCTTATGGGCAAAACTTGAAAATTGTAAGCATTGCACAAATGGGTCATTAAAAGTTGGATATACCTGGGACAATTAAAGAAAATGAATCATGTAGTTGTTCTATAAAAGTATGGTTCCTTCAACAAGAGTAAGCATCCTTATATTCTGAAGTATTTATTGATTGCCTTTACCTAATCCCAGTGAAAAAACTTGAAGCACATGACTGAGAGAGATTAGATTACTCCTGGTGACATTATCTTTATGATAAAATTTTTGAGCGTCATATGCAGTATAAGGCCTGCCTTGCAGCATTTATAATAATGTATTTGCTTGTATTCCACAGTTCAGCATCTCGCAAGGCTCCAACATGGATATGATGTCGAGATCATTCTCACACCTTTCGTCTTATTCCACTGGTCTCTCTCCAGCCATGTCTCAGTCGTTATCCCATCAGTTAGATATTTTAGGTACAGAACCCGAGTCCTTTAGATGGGGTGATGGCCAGCACTGGGATGAAACACGTCCTCCTCTAACTCTAAGAGAGGTAAGTGTGACATATGTTTGGGTTATCATTGTGGATTATGATTACAGTAGTATGGATGTAGTGTAGCACTTAAAGTAACTATGAAATTCTATATAGAGTGAAGTGATTATTTTTAACAGGTTATTTATTATCCTTATTTCATTTTCTGTTAATGGATGATTGTTTATTCTTGTTTTTTTTTTTTTCAAACAGGTTGTCAGTCGGTTACGAACATGCTTAGAGGATATACAAGGCCAGTTCCCACAACTGAACACATTAGAAGAAGCTGTACTAGAACTTGATGACATGTGCAAAGTGAGTAACTTAGGTAACCTTTATATTAAAATATTCAGAATATTAGTTTGTTATTTTTGAGGCCTATATGAGAGATCCCCACAATTTTTTTGAGTTATTGGAGTTACATATTTGAAAATATTTATTTCACCAGTGACCCTACTTGTTGTTTGTGTATCCCTGTATCAGCGGTATATTGTGTACCTCTGTTCAGTTATATTTTGTATTCCTGTTTCAGTCACAGATTAGATTACTTATAGTAAGATCAACACAGATAGTGTTATATTGTCAAAAAGTATTATGTACAGTTGCGAGAATAGATTCTTAGCAATTTTGATACAGCCAGGGGCCTTCTTTTTCCAGAATTGTCGAAGCAGAAGGGATAGCAATACATCTGAAATTAGTTTATCTGTAGAATCTGCATTGGAATGCTTTGATTTCCTCAATGCAGAATGTGATGATGACTTTGAAGATGATAATCCTGATGTGAGTACTACCTGTACAGTAATATCTTTGCATTGTATAAGTTTTTGAATTTTCATCAGTCTGTTTAAACAATTGTTTTATCATTAAATTAATTTTCAGAACAGTTTTTATTCGATACCAGAGTTTTTTTTTTTATAGTATGGGTGTGTTTCATTCCTCCTGAATGTCCTTTGTGCCTTGCCTATTTTTACATAATTTTTTTGTTGGTAAGTGTAAGGTTCCATAACTTCATCATCATGTAAACAGAACATATAATAATCACCAAATGTATTTAGATGATGACAAGATCCTTCTTTCTCTATAGATTGCCAATTTTTATCTAACAGGAATGTGAAGAGAAACGAAACAAAGAAGCAATGGTTGTTATAACGCCTCCAGCTTTGCCTGATACCTCTCATTCCCTTGTCACTGGTTCTCCCCAGCTAGACTCATTCCTCTACATCCATCTCAGACATGCTCTTCAACTTTTGCAGGTTAGTAAAAGAAAAGAATTAAATATAAGCTGTTAAGATATCATACACTTGAGTAATTTTAAGATTATTACCCGTCATGTAGCTGCATGACTGTTCATCTTTTAATTTTCTGTCTCAGTACTTGTGGCTATCATTTTGTTAGCCAGAATGATTTAGTGGCCTAGATAAACAAATTTACAGTAGTAATAATATTGTAGTGTTTAACTTCATTTGATGATAGTAGGGGTCAAAAGTTTGAGAAGGGAATTATTGGGAAAATCTTAGTCATATGACAGTATTGCCATTCTTTTCTTGCAAGGTATAAAAAATATTTGTCACTTTAAAATGATTTAATGAGATCACTGAGTTAGATCTTGTCCTTAAATGTGAACTGAAGTTGGGAGCATAGTAGAATTGAAGGAGATAGACAGTTAAGTACTAAGAAACCAAAGGGAATGAGTGAAAAGTAAAAGTCAAAGAGCAATGCAGCTGGGGGCTGAAGAACTAGTGGAAGGAACCTTTAGCACCATCTACAGTTTGCCAATCAAGGCACACTTTGAGCGGTAACCTTTCATGGGGGCAGGGTACCAAAGAACTTTACAGTGTTATATAATTCAGATATATTTGACTTTACGTGATTGTAATCAAAGTAGCTCCATGACTCCTATTTGTCATAAATGTATGTTAAGAGTATGTTACATTACTAGAAATGACTATTTGTCATAAATGTATGTTAAGAGTATAATACATTACTAGAAATGTATGTTCACTTGAGAATTTTTAAGGAATGGTTAAAAGCTGATTACCCTTTCGCATTATAAATTTGTCTATCAGCATTCTAATAAATTCTCCTCATTTCAGCACCTAGGTTCATTTGGCCCCTTACGAACTAAAGAACGCCACTCCATAAAGCTGTTGGAAGAAGAAGGAAGACTAGTTGCAGGAATTCTCACTCATCGGCACAACTTTGATAGCTTGAAACCCCAACATTTGATTACTGTTCCTCATGTACAGGTATGTAATGTAAAGCATATAGCTTTCAACCTGAGTTTTCAGAAAGCCTGTAAAATATTAAAAATCAAAAAGAGATGTGTTGGTGTAAATTGTAGTTGAGGAATTGTGATACTCTTTAAAAGTATTCAATCCTGTGAAATCTAGACCTCCTAAGTACATGGAGTCTTTATATATTGCAGGTAACATTCTGAACTGAAGAATTCTACAGGAATAAATATCTTTAAACCAGTTCATATAGGTGCACAGAGTGCACCCTTAAACATTGAGAGACTGTGGTATAAGGAAGTGAGCTCCTTGAAACTGGACAGAGACCTGATAAACTAGTCCTATATATTTTTTTAAGTGGACCTTACCTCTCCATTATATAGCTTTTACTTCTGTATTATCTGTGGTAAAAGCTATATCATGGAGAGGTAGGTATTTAAAAAATAAATCTTAAGCATTTATATTCTTTTGTCGTAATTATTGAGAAGAGATATATCAGTTTCCATTTATCTAGATATAGTATGACTGCATCCAGCCTCATCATTGGAGGTTCTAAGACTGAAGGCTAGGAAGAATCAACCGGGTTTTCTCTTTGATTGTTAATAGGATTATTTTTAGGGACTGGTTTCAAATGCTTTATGACCTAAAGGAGGGAGTTAAGAGACTATAGTACTCCCCTCAGGGAAGTGATAATCATCTTGAAGAATCTGCTTGTGCAGTCTGTCCTCTTTCTTCTACAATGTTAGCAGATGAAAGGGAGAACCTCCTTGTAAGGAGCCTTACTACACCTTAACTTAGATAGTTCAGGAGGGCTGACCTACCTTGACCTCACATATTGAGGCAAAGTATAACCATCACATTGTATAATTGAAGGAAGATGTCAGGGTCTATTGATTGAAGATTGCACTCTAAAGGGTTTAATTTATTAGGGGCTTTCTTTGAACCATCCTAGATGGATCTGTGCTTGAGAAGAGAAAAGGAAGTATCTCAGCCCTGCGGGTTTTTCTGAACCCCCCATGAAAAACTTGTTGTTTAGCCTGGTCATAAATTTGGATTAAAAGAGCACTTATAGAGTCTGGATCAAAATATTGTACTTGCCCAGAGCAACTTGTTCTTCTCCCAAAATCAAATTCTATATACAAAATTTTCCTATTTCAGTACTGTATACAATTTTAATAAAACAGTTTGAAGTAATTCATGTTTCAATATCATCTGTTGCATTTGAAAGGCAGTCTTTAAATAGAGACTCAATTTAAAACTGAATTTGTAGTGCACATTAATTTTGATAGAGTTAAAAAAATTGTCCTGTTATGTACCAACCATATTATAGCATATATAGTAACGTAGTTCTCAAGCATGATTTTCTGCTGCTGTTTTTTTTTTTTTTTTTTTTTGAGTAAAGTACAAGTAGAGATACAGTAGTACTCACAAATATGTAAATTAGGATACATAATTGCCATGTGTATTTTGAACATTCAAGTACAAATGATTTAAGTTTAACTATTAATGTCTTTCAGGTACTTTGGGATTCTGTAGCAGGTGGTGATGACTGGTGTGTTCCTGGGCAAGCAGTAGTTTCTGGTCTTCAGCAAGTAGTATCATCATTAGTTGATCCTTCTGTCCCTGGGCTGGCAAGAAGAGGTAAGTTTTTCAACTTTTATTTTGTCCCATTGGGACTAGGGATGCATAATGATAATTTACTGTGAATCCATTAAGTAAAAATAGCCTTATTCCCTGAGAAATGGACCCCAGACACATCACTTAAGATATTTGAACAAAGAAACGTACTGCACATTGATTCCATTGGGCTGCTGGGTGGTGATGATACTAATTCTTCTCTGTGTCTCAGTTATATTTGGATGTGCTGCTGTACTTCCCAATACCAACCCATTGTTTTTACTGTTTTTGTGTTCTGCCATTCATAGATAAACTTTTTAAGTCATTTGTCCAATTTTGCCTGTCTTTATTCACTGTAGCATGAAGCCCTGTTTTCTTTGTTTTTTCTTCTTAACTTTCTCGTTTTCAGTCCCATGTCAGCAGATTTTAATGATTCTCTGTAAATTTCAGTAATTTTTGGTAATTGGCAAGTTATGGCAGTTCTTTCATATGTAATTTTAGTTCAGGGTTCTCTTTGCTGTGTATAACAGGCTATATAGCCTAACTTTTTGAGCCTTGCCTAATTCTTATCAGTGATATTTGTTTATACTCAGTAAAATTTTGTGCCTTTTCCTTTGTCACAGTACTGTTTGCATTTTGTTGTACGTACATCCTGCATCAGTTATAATTTCATGACTTTTTGTATTTGATGACCTAGTGTTAAATGAATTTATATTTCATATTTTTTTTTATGGTAATTGCAGTATTATTCTGTTATTGATTGCCTTCAGGAAATAACTTTATTAATCTTGCCTCAGTTTACTTATGCATGAAAGAATGGTGAGTCTTGTTGTACATTTATGTTTTGTACTTAAGTCTGCAGTTTTCAGGCTCAACTTCCCTCTTTCACCATGGAAGCCATTGCCAATAGTGCCCCCACTCTGTTTTGATCTAGCAGAAGTGGATGTTTGAGGGCCTGACTGACAACACCATTGCCATAACTTGCTTTAGGAATCAGGTCAAAATCGCTGCTTGCTTGCCTTAGAAATCTTTTCATGAACAGAAAGGCAAGAGGTCTCTATCATACCTCTGTTCAAACTAGGAGTTCACATCATCTTTGTGGATACTCTCAACAAGCTCATTAGATTCTTTTGTATGCAGACGTCTGTTACAGGTGGTGGGGACTTCCTTGTTGGTTTAGTTTGGCCATATTGAATGCCAGATTACGCCAATACAGTACTGTTGATGATAATTTGATCAAACAGCCTAGGCAGTAGATGGTTTGCACCAGTCCTGATATATCATGACTACTTTACATTGCTGCCATTTGGACAGTTGAGATGGTCCAAATGATTGTTCTTGATGTTGGAAACACCCAGATGACACTCATCATTCCATTTTGGCTAAAGTAGGAGTGGTTCCCAGACGTTCTAAATCTCATTGTGGACTATCCCAAGTCCCTTCCTGCTTGAAGTTTGTGGACTATCCCAAGTCTCTTCCTGCTTGAAGTTTGTGGACTATCCCAAGTCTCTTCCTGCTTGAAATTGTTTTCTGCAGCAGCCTCACTTCCCATGGTTTCACAGTCACCCAAGTCGCCACATTTTCATGCTGGGCAATAATCACTCATAGTCTGGGAAAGAGTGGCTTTTCAGATATTGATGTATAAACTGTCTCCAGTGCCTACACATCCTCTATCACTGCCCTCTACTAGGGCAGCTTGATGTGACGGTGCACAGTGAATGTACGCTTTGGGTTGTTCTTCTCGAGTAACTCTTCTCTGTATGGAAGCACCCGCAATGATGTGGTTAATTGCAAATATCATTATCTGTCATGGGGGGATTGGACTTCTGCAGAAATGTCTGTGTTCTCTTCAAGGGCTCATCTGCTTTGTTCTCCCTTCTAAATGGCAATGCAGCCTATGTATAATAAATGTTTTTGTAATAATGGTGGCTTTACAATAAAATGCATTTTTATGCAGACCCATTAACCATTATTTCCAGTGCCCTTCTCTCCCAACCCCTCACTCTTCAAAGTGAGAAAGGCAGATTAGAATAAGCTGTGTTTCCATGTAACCTGATGGGGGTTAGCTGGCACTTGCACAGTGATTTTTCTTCTTTCATTTCTCTCAGGATGGTGTTTTCAAATCTATTTCACATGCAATCAAGCAATTTTTGGTTTGTGGTGGTATGTGAAAACTTGTTTTATTGTAAAAATATTGTTTTAGACCACAAAGCGATGTAATACCTGTTGCAGTGTAATACCTAAGATTCCTTATCCCGAAGAATAATGGTAGCATAAATGAAAGAACTCTCTCAGTTAGGTAAGGAGTGGTATAATAGTTGCCAAAGCATTGCAGTTACAAACCAGTTCAGTTTTGGGTCAAAAGTTAAAGGTTTTTATAAATTAGGTGTACATTATGTTTTATTTAAGATAGTATTAGGTATTTTTTTTAAATACTGATTTTACTATCAGATTGATGGTTCAATTGCTTTTTCAGTTTTGGAGGAGATAGTTCGGACAATGACAGACAGTGAGGAGTATGATGGAAATGCAATGGTAACAGTAGGACATTTTCTTCATCATTTACATAGACCCCTCCAGCACACCGTCCCTTCAACTGCTCAAAGTCTCATTGTTGCTGATGATCTTCTTTCTGCTAATCCTGCAAAGTAAGTATAAGTGGAAGTTTAAATACAGTATAGTGTTTTTTTTATAAAATACTCTTATCTCTGGTGACTATCAGACAGATAGTAATCATTTGAAAATAAACAAACAACAGATACCAAATGTATTATTGCTTTCTAGCCAACTTTAACATATACAGTACTCTAGTTTTCATCTCTCATTTGGGAACAAGCTTTTTTTTATATATATATAAAGAGTTACACGGCCCATATTTTTCTCATAATTATTAGTACAGTTGAAGACATGACATGTTTTTTCATCCATGAACCAACTCTGTTTCAGGGTTGAATCTGCTTTACACCAAATCAAAGAACCAACAACTCTTCATATAAAGATAATTGGTCAGTTACTGGCAGGACCCTCTGAACTTCGTCATGTAACTACAAATTTCATAAATAGTCTTGCACATAACAATCAACTAATGCATATGGTAAGATGTCTTTCCAGTTTAATTTGGGTAAACATTTTGAATAGTTTTGACTATTTTCCTCCATACTACTTTATTAGATAGATTCTTTGCCTAAAAAGAACCAAGTTAACCATTGTAAAAATGTAGAATTTGCAAGATTGCTATTTCCAGGTACAGCTGTCTTTTCAGTGTACCTGTAGCATGCCATAACAATACTGTAAATGTATTGATGTGATTGATACATAAACATGGTGCCAAATAGCTGCTGGAAATAATGGAAGTACTGTAATAGGCAAGACCTTCTTCCATATTGGGAGCCTCTTGCTTCACCTGCAAAATCTCACAAACTGCTTTGTGTGCTGGAAAAGTGGACTCGTAGGAAAGAAATGGGGACAGAAGAGTCATCAGAAAATTAGTTGTTCATTTTTAATAAATATATAATGAAATCTTCATGAGAATTAAAACTCTCTGATTAAGCACTTATGAGGGAAGCAGGTGGCTCATGAACTTTTTTAGCTGTCATTTATACTGTACCCTGTTGACCAGTTCTGTTTAGAATTTGACACATTGTATTATTTCATTTACATTCCACTCCAGTGGGAGATTTTAGTAGTAGTTGTAATAGTAGTAGTAGTAGTGTTGGTAATTTTTTACATGAACCTAAGTGAAATACTACAAAGCAAGTCCACACAACAGCAGTTTTTTGGTATTGTGGCTGCCAGCAGGGTAGTCTTTGTTATTGAAATAGCAATGGCAAGTGTAGTGAATCAATCACCTGTTTGCACTTGATAATGTTTGTGTTATACCATGGAACTTATCCATGTGTGCATGGTGCATGTTGTCTTAGAGAAAATTCCCATCAGTTTAAATAGGATGGTGTTTTGATGATTATCCAATTACTATTGTGTTTACTACAAGCCCAGCTGCTATCATAATTCAAGAAACAAAATGTTACAACCCAATGGCCCCAACAGGGAAAGTAGCTTATCACAGAGAAGGACATCGAGATGTGAAGAGTATTAACAGTAACAGATAGTTTCATACAGTATAGTCTGCACGGTTACAGCATCTTCATGTACATAGGGAGCACTTCATAGGGAAAGAGGAGCACCCTCACAGATATCATTTCACTCACTAATCTTGATGTAAATGCCAGCAGGAAATAAACATTGTAGATGAATATTTGTGCTAAGACAACAGTTTTCCCTTCGTAAGGGGTAAGTGCCATCAGTGGTGCACCTCAAGTGGTGCATTGTAGGCATTACTCAAGGGTCTTTCCAGTGTCCCATCGGCCCCTAGCTGCAACCTCTTTAATTCCTTTTGCTGTGCCTCCATTCTTATTCTCTTTCTTACATCAGACTTTCCACCCTAACATTTGTTTCATAGTGCGACTACGAGGTTTTCCTCCTGTTACACCTTTCAAACCTTCTTACTGTCAATTTCCCTTCCAATGCAGAATGACCTCATAGCTCCCAGCACTTGGTCTTTGGCCTAAATTCTAGATTCTATTCTATTAACAATTTCCTTAAAAGACTGTGTCCATGTGGTTAGAGGGTGGGGGTGTTTTAGATCCACAGATACACAAGAATTTTTCTCTTCCAGGCTGTCTGTTCTATTCTGGTATACATGAATGATATGCTTTTCTGATCATGATTATGTGATGTTCCATGGGACTGTGAATACTTAGGCTTGGAGTAACTATCCCCAGGGGGGGAAAGACTTATCTATATCTGCTGACAGCATCAGCAGCTACAGTCTCTGTTCTTGCCATGAGACTCAGAAGGGATTTTTTTTTTTGTATGGTGGACAATTTTCACTTTACACAATCACTATTTTTGCCCCATCTTGCCAGTTTTCTGGCTAACATCCAGGAGGTTGTCCGACCTCAGGGTAATTGTCCATCTTGTTAAATAGTAGGAAGGGATGTTTATTGTTTTGATCATTACCAACATTATCTTATTTGATTTTCCCATTCTCTCCATTAATATTTTTTCTGTTTTTTATTAATTTTCATCTGGTTCAGGTTGTTACCCTTTCTCCATGTGCTATCCATCTAATTTCTCCTCCACTTTACATGACCCAGAAGTGCATCAGTGCATATATCTGTCAGACTGCTTGATCCGGTTGGGCAGAGTCATAAAATGGATAGTGTGTGCTTGAGACTCACTGCCTAAAAACTCACCAGCTAACTGTCCCAGCGTTATCAAAGAGCCTTGCATAAATCTAAGTGAAGCAAGCTCTTGGATGGAAGAACTAGTTTCCCCCTGTTGAGAACATCCTTGACCATGTAATGCCTTTTTGGAATGAATCTGGTTCCTATACCTGCTTTGTTGGCCTTGGTCATCACACTCACTGCCTTGCCTCTTAAGAACTGCACACTATCTTGTAGACCTGAGAAGATGGCCTTTTACTCCACAAACTTTATATGACAGAACTTATGCTATAAAGATTACTCTATGCACCCATCAAACTTCGTCTTGCAAGAACACATGCTTCAGGTTCATCTTCATTTAGGTGGTGGACAGCCATGGCCCAACGTGGGTTTTTGTTGAACCTTGCATTTGTAGCCGGGCTTGTTAGTCTTGTTGGCTTTGGCTAGGGAAATAATAGACCTCTTGTCTGTTGTTTGGGGTTGGGAGGGGGGTGAGCTTTAGTTCCTAGTGATGGCAAATGTCATATCTTGTTCTTTGATGAGCAATTTTGTGGGGTCATGAATCTTGCTTGAAGAGGAAGAACACTTGCAAAGCCCTTTTCTGAGCACTGCCTGTCCCTGTATGCCATTAGATTACTGTTGAAGGCCCCAACACAAGTGGTGTCATTATCAACCTGTGTATTCAATTAGAATAAAATTCTCAAGTGGACTTGTCCTTAGAAGTTCCGTTGTCATGATCATTGCTCCTGATTTAATCAGTTTTCTTGAAGCTATGATCATCAGTCTGTGAATTCCTGTTTATAGAAACCCTTTTTAAAATATCTAAGTACAGTTAATAACCACAATATGTACAATGCTTTTGCCAAGTCCTGAAAGGAAAGCCCACCATCTACATTGATTTTCTAAATATACAGTATGTTTATGAATACTATTAAAGATGCTTAAAATCAAGGAGAATCATTATTTTTGAAAATGCAAAATACATTGCATAATTCAAAATGGTGCCATACAAGGAGTTCTGCAGAGAAAAAAGTATAGGTGCACAAAATATTGAAGTTTATTTTGCAGCTGTTAGATAATAGATAACAAGCATACTTATCGTTTGAGTAAAACCATTTGTACACAAACTTCACAAAAAACTACCAAAAATGATTTTCTTTATCAGATTAAAATTTAAATGCATTGCATTTTGATGATAACACATGTCAGTTAAAATGACAAGAATGGTGAATGAAATTTATGCAAAAGCACTTGCAATACAGTCAAGGAATAAGGAATTTTTGCTGACAAAATATGAACTACTGTATGCCAACTTTGGTAATAATGGATGGTAAGACCTCCAGTCATTCATGGTAATAATGGATGGTAAGACCTCCCAGTCATTCATTACTGTTATTCTGCACTTTACCAGACACTGAACCATGAGTAAAATTAAATGCTTGTGGTATGTACAGACTCTATGTTTACATGTTGCATCATTTACATGGGAAGTACATTGAAACAAGTAAAAGTGAAGCATCAGTGGGTCGTGTAGTATGTAATTCAAATTTTAGAGAACATATCTCATTTGTATAAACAATACTTGATCTTACTTACTCTTGGATAAACATTACAGATCTTACTAAATAACTAGTACAGTACAGAAATTTATTTCATTTATTTTTAGATAAACTGTATGTAATGTGTAGAGTTATATTAAACAAGATATTTTTTTTATAAAACCATACTTTTGTGCATTTTGCGGAATGGAAAATAATTTTTAAAAAATATATAAAGAATAATACACTGTGCCCTGTAATGGTGAGTTACTTGAAATGATTTTGTAATTTTGTACATTTTAGTCTTAATAGTTCACAGTTGCTACAACAGGTTTACTGCTAATCAGTGGCATTGCTACATTCACAATACATTAAATAAATATTTTGTGTGTTTTGAAAACAAATCTTAACAGTTAAAGAAACTTTGTCAGAATGTACATCATTTTCAATTAAGTATAGAGTTTGAAGAGCTTTAATTTAATAAATATAATCTAAACTTTATTATTGATAAAGATAAATCCTTTGGGCCAATGCTATGAGAGCTAAATAAATAAGCTCAGTGGTCTGGTTAAACTAATTAATAAAATAATGATAATATTAATAGCAATAATAATTGGAGATTTACCTCTGGTTAAACTAATTAATAAAATAATGATAATATTAATAGCAATAATAATTGGAGATTTACCTTGTTTCAGGTTGTAGAGTTATGCTTACTTCTACTAGAGTCAACTCGAACTAGTGATCGTGAAGCAGCAACTGTACTTCTTGGAGTACTGGCACCCATTGTCCCTCCTTCAAGCACTGAGACAAAAGGAGACTCTCAGAAACTTTTAGGTAATAAAAGTTCCAGTAAATCTAAGAAACATTCCCACACTCACAATGAAAGTGCTCCAGACTGGCCGCAACCTATTGAGGTTCTGTCGTTCCTGCAGCAAAATGATTCCAGTGGAGAAGTTAGAGAAGCTGCAAGGTCTGGTCTTTTGAGTTTAGGAACAGAAGGGCAGACGGCTTTACACCAAGTTCAGCTTTCATCTCATGGATTCCAGGGAGTAGAAGTCAAAGAGAAAACAAAATTATAAAAGACTACTTTCTCCGTGATTTTGGGGTGATGAGTGGAGGCATTGTTTGGGGATGACGCAAAAATGTCGTAGTTTGCAGTTCATACAGAAAAAAGACTGATTTTTTGTTAAAATAAATGATTAAAGATGAGAACTGTGCAATTTATTTTCTATAACTTTTCTTTCAGTAATATTTTATTTAATCTCAATATATCATGTGTGACATGGTAAGGAAGGCAGTGCTAAACACAGACTGAAATGTATTACTACTGTAAAGCCTTTAGAAGGCTTGTGAAAAACACCTGCTGTAATTTATAACCTTGGCATTATTGCACTTTACTCATACCTCTGCTATTGTGGGTTAGTTATGGCATAACTGTGGCTGTAATTGTAATAAAATATGCTCATTGTTGCAATATTTAAAGGTTTATCCATGTCAGCTGTTTAATAATGGATGCTACCATTGATAAAGATTATTCAAAAGTTTTCACTTGATTAGCTTAATACGTCAAGCCATGCACCCTTTAAAGGGTACATTTACATTTGGAACTTGGCCAAATGTGTTTCTAGATTTCAGTGAAAGGAAAGCTTATTTGAATAGCATCTTTTTTCGAGGTTTTATGTATGAATGAGAGTCATGAGGATTTTCTGAATTCACAGTACAGTATTATGTATCCTGCATGAGTCTCAGAATGTTTATTAATTGTTCTCCCAAATCCTTGTATGGTGCAATAGTTGTTTAAATCTTCTGGAAAACTTTGGTATTTACAGGGATCATACTTCTGTTGATGGGACACCTTAATGTATGCAAAAAAAAATACATATATAGATGGAAACCTTTTGGTATTTAGAAATTCTTAGTTGATGGGAAATAGTAGTGTTTAACACTTCTCTTGTTGGGGAATTATTTGGTAATTGCAAGAATCTTATATTTGTTGATGGATTACTGGTATTTATAGGAACTTTACTTCTGTTGCTCAGAGACTCCTAATAATAACACAGTTCTTACTTCAGTTAGTGGGAAATCCTTACATGCAAGATTCTTCTCTTGAGTATAGTGTCATGTTATCATGTTATCTATGGTAGCCAATCATTAATGGTTGCAAAATTGTTTGCATCAAAAATTCATTAGATGATTTCTGTGATTCTCCTTAGTTGTGCATAGAGGTGTATGTAGCAAATGAGAACACAGTCTCTATAATAAGCCATTTTCACCCAGGCAAAAAATTAAAGGTGTTTAATATCCTCTTCATTGCTGAAACTAATACCATGATAGTTGAGGAAGGGTTTGTGCACATGGTGCATTGCGCTGCTGCCTAGCAAAACTCTGTGCTCAATATTTCCTCCTTGTCCCTTTCCACTGGGCTATGCGCCTCATCCCAGAACCATAATTTTATTGGTGTTATCATGGTGTCATCGCAAAAAGTATACTCTGCCATTTTTTGTATAGTGCATATGTAAATCTTTTCTTGTACAATAATCAGTCTCTTGTTTTTATGTTTATTAGTTTCAGACTTGTCTAGTCCTATTAATTGTAAGATTTCATATATTCTAATAATTCCTGCCATAAAATTAAAAAGGGAATTATAATGTGCTACAGTTATAAGCTTTTCATACATTCATACATGAAATATTTGGAGATAATGGAATTAACCATTTAAATTCATGATTTTTGAAAGTTAACGTTATTGTTCTATGTTATATTGTATATGTTTATGTATGTTTAATGGTAAAAAAATGCCATGTTGTCTCTGTACATATTGTATGTTGATATGTTTACCCTGTATATTGCTTCTCTTCATATATGTGGATATATTGTACACAGTCAATTCAGAAGTTAAGAAAACTCATGAAACAATAGTTTTTAAATTCTTCCTCTATAGCATTGCTTCTTTCGTAGAAAAAATGACTGTTGAACATGTATAATTTCAGGAATATTTTCTCTAACCGAGTGCTATATGTAGGCTGTACAATTTGAAGGTCATTAATCAGTTGTAAAAACTGTAAAACTTGAGAAATTTTTCATTACAGTAAATTTTAATTGCAAATGTTGCCAACTAGTAACTCAAGTAGGATTATCATTTTTCTCATGAATAAATATGCTAATTAGGTCATGATATGCAGTACTGTATTACGGACAGTTGTAGCAGTTTTTTAGCAGATCAAAAAATATTTCCATTGAAATAAGTTTCTGGTACTGAAGAATCAAGACACACTCCTGGTTACAGTAAATTTTGCCTACAGATGGACTCAGAGTTTTCCATTAACTTGCAATAGTATTACACTGTCTGTAGGAAATTTCATGACACATTTACTTTTGCTGCCTTTAGAAAAATGCCTAAGACTCCATATATTTTTCCTACAAGAGTGTCATGGGGCCGCTTAAGATATTTACATACAATAAGTATTCCTGTTGAAATTTCTAAACAGTTTCCCCTGTGTTCTTTGTTGGATGTGATACACATCATGAAAATCAATTTACTGACTTTATAACATGCAAGGTATAAAAGGATATCTGGCAACTGGCACCAGTGCTTTACAAGAAATGCTTGTGCAACCTCTTACCTTCAGGTACTCCAATCTTCATTTTTTATTTTTATATGATGAGAAGTTGCTAATGAAGACTGTAAATGCTCAAATTCTCTTCTCCCCAAAATCAAACCACTCCTAGGCTGTGTATTTAAGAAATCTAGAAAAAAATATTTTCATCACTAACAAATAGGTAAAATTACATAACCAAGGCTACATTATAAAACGACTAACTCATCAGCTATATATAAATGTGAAAAAACTCACAGTAAAAATATGAATACCAGGTGGTCTGTGAAAGTCATCATCGGGACAATGTTACCAAACATGAGATAAAATCCTTCAACAAATAGCTAGCATTTGCTGTACAAAGGCCACAAAGTAATAACATTGTAAGTGGCCAGAAAAAATATGGTTGTTTTACACATTAGAAATGGGATATGCGACATACAACTTGCCATTCAGTACCCTTGTAATAATGAGAAAGTTCAGTTTGAATCATGAGAGGAAGTGGGCAACAGATAGAAAGTAAATATGGAAAACTGAAAACACTGAAGAAAATAAAGATGGCAATGAATTGCTTGGCAAAAGATCACCTGTGAGTGGCGAAATGACAACACTAATAAGCTGCAAGTTTCACTGAGAATGGCTCAGCTTGCTTTTGTAAATGATGTCATTTAGTAATAGAGGTTTCTGGTTTTTATGTAGCTGAGTAGTTTTAAAACGTCCCCACTAACGGGCAGCAAAAACTACTCCAAGCATTCTTAGAAAATCATGAACAATTAAAGCAAGTTAATGGGAGTTTCCAACAGTATGTATAAAATTACCACTGTCATCTATGAACTTGACCTGAAAAGCAGTTGACTGATTGAAGAATGGCAAAAATTGTCCCTAGTTACAGGTAGAAATAAAGAATCAGTCCATAAAGGACATCATTACATGCATTCAAGCAGGAAATACCTATCATTTGTAGCAGATTTCATCTTTGATTCTTGACAGACACCAACAAAAAAATTGCACTGTATTATATTCTTGCAGGGCTGCTATTATGACACGAAAATATTTCTCATTCACTCACTCGGAAAAAGGCTTTACCGGTAGGCTTCGTGAGGCCACGCTCATGGCTCCAGAGTACTATTCAAACTCGCCGCTCTCACGACCCCACTAGACAATTTTGGTGGCCTTAAAACGTCACTATAATGCTTCCTTACCATTGGCTATCTGATTTCGCGTCATAAAGTGGCAACCAATCAGAGAATTAGCTTTTGTTTTGGTCCTGTATGTGGTTGCCTTGGACGTTTGACTTTGTTACTGCTTAACTGGAACTCGGTAGCAATACATTTTACGTAATATTTCGGATTTGGACTAAAATTTATGGGTATAATGGCTTCTTGTAATTCAGGAATGTTTTGTGTATTTCGTAGTGAAGGAAAAATGTTTGGCAAAGCAATGAACAACTGGACTCGATTCAAAAGTGTATGCCAAAACGTTTGTGTTAGCTGTTTAGTGCTGCTGTAGTTGTCATTGTAAATTTTGTCACGTGTGCGTTGCTCGTGATTCAGTAATAGTTTATACAATTACATGCCAGAGTATAATGCAGGACAACTACTACAAAAGTAAAACCACACAAAATTGTTTTCAGTCTCTTACGACCTTCGTCAGCTCGTTTTGACAGCTGGACATAAACACACGTGAGTACAGGTCTTCGACGCAAAAATTCCTTAGGCCTACTGCATACCTTTTTATTTAGTTTTAGGAGCATATTTAGAAGAATATGTTTATTTTAATTCATTACTATTTTAGGAAATAATATATATTATAGGATTGGCTAGGTAATTTCACTTGAAAATTTTGATAATACATTTCATGCATGAGCAATACGCATCGCTTGTGACATGCCAGGATCTTCATTTTCAAAGCAGTGAACGAACATGCAGAGTTATAAATGAACACACTAAATATACGAGTGACGCTTTTTTGTAATTATGTTTTTATTTTTGTGTGTGTGTGTGTTTGTGCACGTCTTTATGATTGTAAAAAAATGTTTTCTCTGCCAATCTTTGGTGTTGCCTAATACAGTTGTTATTAGTACTGAAAAGTAACTATAAAGACATTTTATGGTCATTCAAAGTAAATTTTTAATTAATTTTTTTTTCAAATTACCTCAATTTTATCATTTTCTCACATCAGATCCTTTGCATTAAGGATAATTTGTTAAACTGTATCAGAATATTCAAAGCATTAGCTTTCTATTGATATGAAACTTCACATACTTCAGAGTAGTTCTACTTGTCAGAAATTAAGATCAAACACAAACATCAAGGATTGGTCATGGCAGTAGTATTATATATATATATATATATATATATATATATATATATATATATATATATATATATATATATATTATATATATAATATAATACTACTGCCATGACCAATCCTTTGATGTTTGCATATTTCAGTTAGGCTAAAAATTATAAGTCCTGAGTATAAGGGTTAACAAACTAAAAAAAAAAGTCCAGCCCACATACTATCTTGCAATGTTGGAAAATTTCAAAACCATAGAGTGTAGTCTAGTGATTATGGATGCATTAGAAGAATTATAAACCATGACATTGGATATCTGTCTGGAGGATAAGACACGAGTCGGCTGAAGGGGAACATTTAAGGGTGAGCCATCACCTTCCATGTTGCCATAAGGATATCTCTGAAAAAACAGGTATACGGTAATCCTTTACTGTATTTGTCTGACATTTTATCGTCGTAACTCTTATCAGTGGCTCACTATAAAACTGAAACCTGAAGCTGTGCACAAAAAATATTGTCGAAAGCTCTTCAAAAGGCTTGAACGAAGTCGTAAAGCTTTGGAAAATTACAGAAGAAAGCGAAGATGAAAGATGCCCCTTGCAATCAGCTCGAAGGGAAGTGGGAGGAGCTCCTTAGAAATACCTTGAGTGACTCATGAACATTACTCTTAATAAGCGAGTTCCGGCGTCAGTGTGTTGATTGTTAGGGGAGGGGATGGGAGGGGGAAGGGGATGGTGAGTGGTGTCTGAAGTGGGACTCCCGGTAAAAGGTAACTGGCTATGAATGAAAATAAACTCGTCCTCTCCTGCTCTTCTGTCATAGGTCGTTTCGTGGACGTATGGGGTCAACATGGGTCGTCAGTCATACGAAAAAAAAGTCAAGACATTCTTTGTACTGCGAGAGACAGACAAACAGAGATTGGTTTAATACTATAAAATAAAATCATAAGAATTACGGCCATGTACACCGTGGGTATATCATTTTCCCTGGTGATTTATGTGCTAGGGAAATGTGTTCAAATAGAAAATTTGACTTGATAACATTCACACAACAGAGAGTGATATAAATTCACCTAGACTTATTTACAGAACACTGAATCAGATTCTCTGTCCAGCACCTTGCCAGTGGATCAGTATAATCCTCCCAAATTCAGAATCAAGATATAGTCTTTCAGCACACGTATATTTGACCCGTTTTAGTTTCACATATACTAAATAAAACTTGAAAGTATTCAACAAATCTTATTCTAACAGTTTAGTATCTATGTCTAATTCGTAACTTGGTCAAGTTACCTCTAAATTACTAATTTAAAGATGTAAACTACCAGTGCAGAGCGATTCCGGGGTGTAACCTGTCCGTACATAGGCCTACATATTCTGAGAAGTAAGCTATTCATAACGAGGCTATTTCGATATTTAAGCCAGCCTAATTGTACGGATCTATATTAGAAGGAGCCTTTCTTTCTTGTTAACTATGAATAGAAAATGATCATGAAACACAAGCTATCCAAACAGTGTAACCCAGAAACTAAGCAAATCCATATACGGTAATCCAGAGGTCTCGTGATACTGATAGCGACCGTACAACCAAGACATTACTCACTGAGACGATGCGAGATATATAATTTGCTGCTTTATTACATTCTGTAATGGAACTTTGCACACACACACACATATATATGTGTGCGAGCGCGAGCGTTTGTGCTTGTCTGGCGTCAACAACTAATTACCTAAGAATTAATGTTTATCAGACATCGATATGACCTAACTATCAGAAGCCAGCACTGTGATGATGAAATAATGAAAAACGGAGCTAAAAATAAATTTAAGAATAATACTGTTTCTGCCTCGGCTTTCCCGGAAGCTGCTCGCTATCCAATTTGAGACGGACAAAAATAACCTGAAGTCACTATGAATGTAAATTTAGATGCACCCGAAGAGATCGTTAGATTCCCTTCGTCAATTTCGTCTCCAAAAATAGATCTGCCTTTCTCTTAAGCGGATAAAAGCTGTTATGTATTTCTTCGAAACGTGCTCAAAACATGAGTTCACCCTTTCCCCCAAACCCTCTCTCTCTCTCCGCTGGGTATTATATACGTCAGCAAATCAAACATTTTCCAGTCAAACGTAAAAACTGGAAAACGAAACCGTTACCCAATAATGAAAAGAAACCAGAAACTTATGCTTCTGATGGTAAGCCAAAACTGCATCTTTGCACTTTCATTACCTGATGTATCCTACAGAAACAACATCCGGCAGTTATATATAAACACCTCGTCCATACCGGCGTTAGAACGGCCATCCAGGAAATCGAAGCCTAATCCGTTTCGTCAACTTTTGATTTTCAAAATTTGCTGCAAAAGCAATATTCGGAATTTGTTTGTGGGTATGACACAAAATTAGACTTCAGGATGTCACCCGGAAGATGAATTCGTAGCGTTAGGCCTAAGGTTCCGGATACTGAAGTAATGTGCATTGAGTTTGCACGGGAAGGGAAAGTTATTTTTTTTTTTACTGCTGTCTTGATCTCGCCTTGTCTAGAACGCGGGAGTGAGAGGTATCGCTGCCTTTTGAAGGACAAATTATACGAATCAGGGAAAACAGAGGAACTGAAATGAATCCCAAGCGTGGCAATAAAAAAGAAATGAAAACGAAACAATGATTCACCAGTCATCGCTTTGGAGCTAAGATTTTTTTTTTCCGTTTTGTTTACGTGGTAAACAAATCGGCTTTAATCCCAGTGCGCACTAATGGCATACAGCTCTGACAGTGGTGTCAAAAACAGTATTCTGAATGAGTTCATTCTTTGCTTTAGTATAGATACAAACAACAACAATTAGGGGTTGATGGTACAGCAGCAATGGAAATGTAACATAACAACAGCAACATTTTAATAAATCGTAGACATTTTTTATATAAGCGAAAATAAAAAAAATGGATTGATTTACCACTAAGC
Organism: Macrobrachium rosenbergii; assembly: GCF_040412425.1. Lineage (NCBI taxonomy): Eukaryota > Metazoa > Arthropoda > Malacostraca > Decapoda > Palaemonidae > Macrobrachium > Macrobrachium rosenbergii. The sequence goes on along the minus strand of NC_089753.1, from coordinate 37,975,165 downwards.
CGATAAATGATCGCGGAGCGATTTTGAAGTCACTTTTCTATGAAAAGTATCACATACCGTAGGCTTACTTATCTTTGTAGTATCAGAGAGAGAGAGAGAGAGAGAGAGAGAGAGAGAGAGAGAGAGAGAGAGAGAAATACAACAACAGCTCATTTTAAAATCAAGAGAGAGCCCTATTATAAACTCCACAATTTGAAGTGATACAGGGGGAGACAGAGACATGTAGTATCAAATAAACATCTTGCTTTGAAACATGGAGAGAGAGAGAGAGAGAGAGAGAGAGAGAGAGTCTGTGCCTGTGCGTTGGAGGAGTTCTCCCTTAAACTCCAACACCCCGTGGCCGTGGCATCTGACGCTTATGAGCATTGCGGGTTCCCTCTATCGTCCTTAAGTCGAGCAAACAGAGCCTAATCCCGTCCCTAAATACATAATGCGTTCCTTGACACTGACGTCTTAATTGTGCAATCATTCAACTCTGGCTGACGATTAATTGGCAATAAGTAAGACCTGAGAAGAGCGTAGTGATGCGTTCGTACAGACAAATCTCACATTTAAGAGTTTTCTACGCACTTGCGCTCGAGTTAGCTTCTCCGAAATGCCAACACCATTCCAATAATTATGTAAAATATATAAAGGGAGGAAATCGGAAATAAGCAAATTATAGCAATAATAATACAGTACAACACGGTTTTAGGAGCTTATAAATGGGGTACCATAAACGAATAACTGGCATCTCGCGGGCAACGAACGTCAGATGCACATAACCCAAGTTTTGCAGCATCAGTCGCGATGTATCTCCCGTCCGATCGTGTCTGTTGTGGGAGAGCTCCGACTGTTTTGATCGCCATTCAGTCCACGCTGTGGAAGAAAAGGAACTGAATTATAATCTTGCTTAGATGAAACTGAGAATGAAAGACTAACACAAAAATCAGTCGGAGAGCAACTGGATAGACTACGGGCATACTGACCCAAGTAATTTACGCTTATTTTGCATGTTGTTATGAGGAGAAAGCGGGAAATGGATAGAGCACAAGGAGTAATTTATCATGTAAATACATTGCTGACCACCGGGGTGTGAAAAATATAAAGGACCGCGTTAACCAGAATGAATCCCGTAGGCTGCAACCCCTGCGACGCGCAAATCTGCATGACGACGATTTAAGCGCCCTGAGTTAAAGAGCATCCGTTTAAGAAGAAGAAGGCGGAGGAAGAGGAAAAAGTCGCCAAGGTGAAGTTCCACCTTACGTTTGACGCCCACTCGAGTGTTTGTTAAACCTCAAGCTCCGTCGGAAAATCATCCCACTTCCCACCTGTTGAGCTTGGTGGAGATAGAGGTGGGGAGGGAGACAGAAGAGGGGGGGTCGGCGCTCCCCAACTCGCCTTCCAGCCACCTAACTACCCCCGTCGCCTACACGCCTCTTTCATCAGAATCTGAATATGCCATTCCTTTCATGTCCAGGTACGGATTCTTTCATCATTTATCGTTTATTACGAGTTGCTGTTGGGAAGATTACCGCTCAAGTGAGTTTGCGTTGTCAGAGTGTTTGGGGCTGATATTGACCGTTTGTTGTCGTTGTGGTAATATAAATGGTCACGAAAAGAGTGGTTGTGTAACGGACATTACATGTGTGTGCTGGCAAAGATCTACTAGCGCTCATTCTTGTATTCGTTATGAACCGACTTCGTTTTTTTTTTTTCTTTTCATCGCAAGTCATTCAGTAGGAGTAAATATGAATATCAATTATGAACAGATCACCCCGTGTTTTTTAATGCTTGTGGGTTTAAGAATTAATAGGCTAGTGCTATTTATGGATTTATATAGGCCTATTGTGAAGTAATGTGAATTAGTAGGCTAGATGCCTGGATATATTCACCGGCATATCCATCCAGGGAGGGTTCGACACCCCAGCGGGACAGAACAACATTATTTTGGCCCATTGTGACTTTTAGCAAAGTTGTTAATGGACTAGAATGGGTGGCACCTTAGTGAACGGCATGGGTCTAGCATTTCCATCTCAAAATACGAACTTTTTGAGCCAACCCCACCATTTTGAATATATATATATATATATATATATATATATATATATATATATATATATATATATATATATATATACATATATATACTGTATATATAATTCTTCAACATTAGTCAGTTTTCCTTAAGAGTAACTGCTTAGTCGTGAATGTGCTCCCTGTGCAGAAACCTTCTACATTAGCCGCTTCATATAGCTATATTGAAGGGCTCATTATCACTACGTCTAACCCTCCCTCTACACATAATGTCACTCACCTCTATACGTGCACGAACTCTCATTCTTCCTGAATATTGAACCCCCTTCTAAATGCCTTTTTCATGCCGTTTATCCAGCACGCGCTATTTCTTCCTCTCCTCCTTCCTCCCAATACTGTTTAATCAATTTGTCATCCTTAATTTTATCTGCATGGCAAACTGTCTTGATACATTCTCATCCATCGTATTTACCATTTCTAAGAATCTTCACATTTCTCACCCTATTGACTGTTTTTGTATCATTTCAACTACGTAAACCAACTAGCTCTAACGCTCAACCTGTTCTTTATTCACATTCAACATCCACACTTCACTTCCATAAAGGAAAGTCGGTTCAACAGTCACTTAAACCTTCCAGCCTTCCATAGACGCTCCAAGTTACACCCCAATCTTCTGTATACATCCCGCTGCCGTCACTGCTTCACCTAATCAGTGACTTTCCTCTGCTCTCATCTTGCCATCATCCGATATATTTACTACCAGTGACCTTTATGAGTCAGCTGCTTCCATTTTTCCACCATCCATATTTTGATAACCATTACTCCATCTTCCTGGTTTCCGTTTAAGCCCCCAAACTTCAACCTTGCCCGCTATTCATTCTCTATTGTCTCCTTTTAAAAACGCGAAGTCTTTGACTAGGTTTGCAGTTTCTTTTCTCTATGCCTAAACAACACTATATCGTCTGCAACCATCAGCCATGTACCACTTCATTCACTATACATATGTGTGTGTGTGTGTCTGTGTGTAAAAGTATATATAGTGAAAATTAAATAATTTAATATTTAGCTTTACCTCTTCATTTCAATAGCAGTATTAGCACCATGAATATAATATAATATAATATATATAGACATATATACAGTATGTATATATATATATGAAAAATATTAACTTATTAACTGCTAATACTACTACTGAAATGAATAGGTAAAGCTAAATACTCTAAATTATTTCATTTTCACTATATGTATATATATATATATATATAATTATATACATATATATATATGTACATATATATATATATATATATATATATATATATATATATATATATATATATATATATATGTGTGTGTGTGTGTGTGTGTGTGTGTGTATGTGTGTGTGTGTGTGTATACTTCTAGAGATACAATATATTCATATATACATTTTGATATGTTTTTTTTTTTAATCTCCTCCAGTATAACTGATATACGGATGTCGTTAATATTGACAATATCCTCATAAATACAATAAATCCCAGTGATAAACTAACAACAATTCACATCAGTTATAACGACGTTCACGTCACCAGCGATCATGACGTCAAGAGGAGAAAATTGAAAAGAAAAACGTGATAAAAAGATCGCTTGAGTTTCCTTACCTAACTCACGCTTTGTCACAAAAGACTGAAACATTAATTTGTTTTGACATCAAAACGCTTTGTAAAAAAATATTGTATTAAAACAGACATACATAATATACTGTATATATGTGTGTGTTTTATATATACACTTGCTTTATGTATATGTATATATATATATATATATATATATATATATATATATATATATATATATATATGTATGTATATATAAAGGCAATATAATCTGCCATTATATTTAACGTTGTGTTCCACATATATCAAACATAATTTTCTGTCCTAGCTTTCTTAACTCTCAAATACTTAAGAATTCAACTAACAAAAAGTAGCATGGCTTTTAATTACAATATGCAGTACAATAACGAAACTGACGTGACCAAATTTTAAAAATGCTTGGAGCATGTGATAAGACATCGAAATCTAATGGGCCATTTCCGTAGAGTAATCCGTAGTGAGCGCCCCTCACTATTCATAATACGGAACATATTGTGTCCATGTATCTGTTTTGTTTTTTTTCTTCTGTGGGTAAAAATATATTTTTTGGGCACATTCCGAGGGCAATGTATGTATACTCTAAGTTTGGCCTTGATTACATCCAACTCGTGGCAGATCCAAAAGCCGGATCGGTACGTAACGCCTCTGGGTCAGGACTTTCCGTCTCGACCCTGTCTTGTATTACTGTCCTTTATGACAGTCTATATATATATATATATATATATATATATATATATATATATATATATATATATATATATATATATATATATATATACATATAATATATATATATATATATATATATATATATATATATATATATATATATATATATATATATATATATATATATATATATATATATATATATATACATATATCAATACACACACACACATATATATATATATATATACTGTATATATATACATGATTACTGATCACTTCTTCATATGGATATGTGAATAATAACAATAATAATCCCGTAATGAGGTGGCGTTTTTTATCTACTTTGATCAGCTGAGATTAAACAGAGCTTGATCTCTTTGAAGACATCAGAATCAAATGAAAAAATGTAGTGAACAAAGACACACTGCACAAACAAACGAGTAGTAAATAAAACAAGAAAACTTTGTAGTTATCAAAGACACCAAATAAAATACATCAAACCATTCTGGACGACGAATGAGAAAATACAAAAGATAAAAAAAAAAGAGTGCTAATTGCTACTGAGAGAGAGAGAGAGAGAGAGAGAGAGAGAGAGAGAGAGAGAGAGAGAGAGAGAGAGAGAGAGAGAGAAAAGTACATAACGTACGCGTAGCGAACGAAACGGTAATCAATACAACTATAACGTTATGCGAGCCCTTTTATCCTCCGCTGAAAAATGAAAAGTAACTGTTATTCATTTCTTATTCAAAGACGCCGTATCAAATAACAGTAGTGAAAAAGACTTAATTCAGTGAAAGCTTAAGCTGAAATGAAACCCTTTCAAGTCTGTTTATTCAAACCTAGTCAGTGAATTACTGAATAACTGTATTAGCAGAGCCACTGAAATCTGAAGTGTACATCAGTACAGATAGGTACTGCAGCTTTTAATCGTTCTTCTTGTCTTGAAGCCACACGAAATTTAAGGGATTTCGTTTTAGTTACGTCAGTGAATTACTGAATCAATGTACGTGAATGTCAAAATCTGTTGTCAGAGGAGCTTTACGTGACAATTAAATTATTCAATTCAAATTCATCAGTGCAGTGTAATATATACTGTATATATATATATATATATATATATATATATATATATATATATATATATATATATATATATATATATATCACTGATTACAGTGCGTTGATGTATTTGAATTGAATAATTTCATTATTACTTAAAGCTCCATTAACAACAGATTTTGGCATTCATACACACACACACACACACAGATATATATATATATATGTATATATATATATATATATATATATATATATATATATATATATATATATATATATATATATATATATATATATATATATATATATATATATATATATATATATATATATATATATATATATATATATATATATATATATATATATATATATATATATATATATCACGGATTACATTGCATTGATGGATTTTAATTGAATAATTTCATTGTTACGTAAAGCTCCATTGACAGCAGAATTTGACATTCACGTACTGCATATGTATGTACGTGTATGTATATATATATATATATATATATATATATATATATATATATATATATATATATATATATAAGAGTGAGAGGAGGGTATGAGGAAGAATAAAGACAGTAGGCCCATGTGTTGAGATGAGGCAATAAGAATCTCTTGTGAAGGAACCACGAAGATTTTTTTTATTGCATTATGAACAGGTATAAAACAGATTGGAGAGCCAGGAAGAAAGCACGAGAGAAAGAGAAGGCAGGTAACGAGAATAGGGGGTTGGAGATTCAAGATTGTATGAAATTTAGCTGTCAAACCAACACCGGATCACTTTCGACCATTTAGCGATTAGAGAGAGGGTTTTGTAGCTGATCAAGAACTTAGAAGGTGTAAACTGTTTAACAGGGAAGTGGATGCATAGAGAAAAGTTAATATTTAATCGTATAATTATGGAGAAGTGCTTTTTTGGGTCACTGGAGCACGTATCCTGAAATGTGCAAGAACAGGAGGGAGCAGAGCTGAATGACGCAAGAGCACAAGGGGATAGCTTCAATTCGAGGATGCTTGAAGAACAGGCAGAGACTAGATGTTGGGATTAAGGTACTATGAACAATGGCGAGAGAGTGACTGAGTGGCTAACCAGATTGCATATGATATGCCTGAATGAGGGATTTGTATGAATGAATGTATAACTGCACGCATTACATTTGCACTATTGTTCATTTGCCAGTGTACATTTGCACTATTGTTCATTTGCCAGTGTAAAGGTTATGCGGAGGCTGTACAGGAAGGTGTGCAAGACGACTTTACTTGAGAAATCTGACATAAAGGTTAATAGGGGAAGAACATGGTTGATCAGACACGGAGGAAGGTGTGTGTCTTATGTATTATGAAACAGTTATGTTTATTATTAAATAAATTGTATATGGCATACGTGGAACTAGTAAAAGCTTACGGCAGAACTGATGGCAGGTCGACGTGGAGGTTGCTGAGGATGTATGGTATAGAAAATGTAATGCTGATCGAGATCAAAAGCATTATTTGATGAAAGCAAACCGTGTGAGGATATGCAGATGGGAGAGAGAGAGAGAGAGAGAGAGAGAGAGAGAGAGAGAGAGAGAGAGAGAGAGAGAGAGAGAGAGAGAGAGAGTGTCTCTTTTGGTATAAAAGTGGTCGGAGAAGGGTTATGTTGTGTGTCCATGGCTGCTTAATATTTTAATATAAATGGAGTGATGTGAGAAGTCAGAGACAGGATATAGATGTAGGTGCGAATGAGACTTGGATGGAGGGTAGCGCGGGTGATATTTGCAGATGATACGGTATTAACTTGGAATAGTGAAGAGAAAGTGGAAAAACTGGTGAAAAGTTTGAAACAAAGAAGAGAAGGTCGGGGGCAAACATGAATATGAGTGAGGTTATGAGGGTAAATGGGAACCAGGAAGGTGGAGCAATGAATTTTAAAGTGGATGGCGGAAGAATGGGAGCGTAGATTTGTGTAGGTACTTGAGAGTAAATACAACAAATGATGGTAGGAGGAGAGAGGAGGCAACTCGCATAATAGGTGAAGCAGAAAAGGCACTGGAGTGTTAAGAGATCTGGAATGTCTACTGAGCCCAAGGTTGAAATGAATTAATGGATCTTTGAGCCAACTCTACCGGAGGTGAAGTGTGAATGTTAAATGCAAATGCAAAAACACTTTGAATGTGTAGAGGTGAGTTGTTTACATGGTATATAAACTGTAAGAAGAACTGAAAGGGCGAGAAATGCGAATAAACAGATAACTGGTAAAGTTTTAGCATATGTGAAATAATTGATCAGGGAATGAAATAAGATAGGCTTGCAAAAAGCGTGTGTAATTCAGAAGTGTTAGGAGGAAGGAGGAGAGTGTGACATAAAAAGGTGCTCAACTTGAGGTCTGACAGAGGTACTGGACAGGAAGGGTGTTGATATCCACAAAGTTTAAGAGTGTATGCAAGGTAGAGTTGGACAGTGCGGCGTATGTAAGAGATCTGACGTTCTGCTGATGAGCCCGCCGTATAGGTTTATGAAACAGCTCTTGCTGTGGAAGTAGTATGCACAAGGTGTTCAAACATGATTTGCCAGTTAATGTATATATCTGGTAGTAGTGACCATTGTCTCAGCTACGGCAAATGACATCATTGATACCTTATATATATAAATATAAGTGTGCATGTATGTAAGTATGTAAGCGTATAGATATGATGGTATATGTGTGCATGTCTACATTTATAAGTCTCATACAAATTTATACATACATTCGTGCACTGAAATTTGCTCGTGTGAAACTTATTGCACGCAATTATATAAACATTCATACATACACTTGTACACAGCTACACGTCTGCAAGTATGAGTGGATCGACAATACCGTTCTCATCTCAACGTCAGACAATTCATTTCGCCTACAGCAAAAATCTCTTTCTTTCTAAGTGAATAAAGAAACAAATGAAAGAGTCGCGGAAAATAGAGCAATGCTACAGTAAGGAAGAGCTACACTCAGCCGTGACTAGAGAGAGAGAGAGAGAGAGAGAGAGAGAGAGAGAGAGAGAGAGAGAGAGAGAGAGAGCACCCGAACCTCTTGAATGAGATTCGTAGTGTTGAAGCGACCACAACACTCGTCCGATTCCGATCGCGAAATATCCTCGGATGATAAAAATTATCTTCTAAAATTCAACTTCATTGTATCTCGCGTCGGGTCAACTCTTTCATACTCCCAAATTCTCCCCACACCCCACCCCCGCCCATGGCACACCTCCCTTGAAATCTCCCAACCCCCAAAACAACCTCATTCACGTCTGAACGCGACACCAACATCGGGAGCGAGTGTATGTGAGGAGCTGGTGGGTGGGGAGGAGAGATGTAGGAAGCGAGGGGGTTGGGTGTTTGATGGTTTGCCGGTTACCATGGTAACATCTCAGGCAGGGTAAACTTCTTGATGTCACAGCGGGAAATTTACCCCTCGTTGCCTAGCGCAGGTGAGCGCTAAGGCTATGTATGTCCCCTTTTACTCAGGTGTGTTGAGAGAGAGAGAGAGAGAGAGAGAGAGAGAGAGAGAGAGAGAGAGAGAGAGAGAGAGAGAGAGAGAGAGGTGGGAGAAGAGATGAGACAGGGAGAGAGGGGGGGATTTGTGTTAAAAAATCTGTATAATATATATATATATATATATATATATATATATATATATATATATATATATATATATATATATAGTGTGTATTGTATGTATATATTATTCTCAATACAGCAACAGAATTGTTTGAAAAGAATGTCAGTATGTTATTATAACTAATGAGAGAGAAAGTCATTTATAACATGATTTTTTTTTTATTTTACAAATTAGCTTCCAATGAAATGACGTTTAAACAGTCAGTTTTACTCAATAATTTTGCAGTACATAAATATGTGTCAGCCTAGCCTTGTATTAATTGTTTTCATTACATTTGTTTATATCAGTTAGTACCAGTTGATTTCATACAAATATAGTACATTATATTTATTTATTATGCGCTTGCGATTAATTAAAGTAAATTTAAACGTTGGTGAACTCGACATTTTCTCTATATTAATGAGATTCAGTTATTATTTAATGATTTTAATTCAACTCCTTTCAATGGATATCCAACGAAACTGACCTAAATGGTCTCTCTCTCCGCAGGTATATTAGTTGTTAAAGCGTTTAGCATCACACCCTTTCATAGTGACTTGATTGACTGATTGGGATATATCACAAAACTATATATGGCTACAAGTTCATGAAAAATACAACCTTTCATCTCCCCTCTTATCATTACGTATCAGTATTGTGTTACCTCCCTACGCCGTGAAAGCTTCTCCTATTGCACTTCGAACTACATCATCTGTTCTTTCAAAAACTTTCTTCATCTGAAAAAAAAATAATAATAAGCAACGAGTACAGGTCTGACTATAACCTGCTCTCACGCCAGATTAGTGATCCCTCTCTGGTCAGTTCCCTAACACGAGATTCGCTTTGCCGTCAGAACTTCTGAATGGGTCCATTGAGCACACTATGCGTCCAACTTGGTGGCCTCAGAAGTTTATCTCCCCTCCCAACATTTATGACAGTGAGGCCTGTGGCCCTGCATACCTAGACAAGATGTATGGGGACCGGTAGGTGCCATGGTGTATGGATTCCCCTTTCAAGCGAAACCACCTTCTTCAGCTGCTGGGTCGTCCAAACACCATTTGTCTTAGACTGAAGGAGAGAGAATAAGAAGAGCCTTGTTTTAACTATTGCAGGAATCAGCGTATTCCAAAGCTTGCTGGGGGATGCAGATAAACGGTTACCGAACACACGAAGAACTGTTGGTAACAAGTGGGGACTCTTCTTCAGTTCAGCAAGAATATCAAAGAGACGAGTTTAGCTGCCTGTTGAAGAGAAGAAGAGCATCTCATTCATTTCCAAAAATCTCACTTTTGAACGCTTACTAACATAGCCTTTCCCTACACTAACATAAATACGTTATCTGTGTTTATAGGACATGCTTTCGAAGACAATAATGTATCGTTCTCGGAAGCCTAGTAATAAAACAAACGAATCTCCATCAGGGATAGAACAGGATGCGCCGGGACACCCTAGTCAAAGCTTTGCCAGGAATCGTATTAAAAGACGAACCAGTAACGTATTGTATTATCGGAACTGTGGACCGAGGCTCTGTGTAACTGTTTTCTCTCGTTTCCTGATGCTTACGTCGGATAAAGCGTGAAAGGTTAAATGTATATAGTGCAATGAAGGAAAACAAAGGCAGTAATCAAATGGTTTCGTTGTGAATTTAATGTCTTGCTTACCCTCGTTCTTACCTAGATATACATGAAATTATGCAAACTTCAATAGAAAGCGCGCATGCACTCCCCCCCCCCCCAACACATGCACCTCTGTCTTTCACAATCTCCCACCTCCTGGGTGTTTAGACCCTTCCTTTCCAGCACCTCTTTCATTCCATTTATTTACCCCTTTTAGGTTTCTATCCACGTTCCTTCCAATGTTTCTTAATCTTATACTCTTTTCACGCCCTGTATCTTCAATTCTTTCCATGTGATCGAACCATTTTAAAATGCTGCTTCACTTTTTTATTTGCTTCAACCTTATTACCACTGTATCTGCGTGTCTACACATTTCTCACCCTTTTAATAATTCTTCTTATTCCGCATATCTACAAAAACAATTCAACTATCACCTTCCACTTTCTCTATTTCATTTGTGTTTAACATCCAGACTTCACTTATACAGAGTAGAGTTGACTCGGTTATCTTAGCATCATCTAAAATGTTTATTTGTAAACACCTTCAGATATTTCACACTTAGGTCACGACTCATTTTCTTATGCCACGATTTTGCACCTCCATCTGCTGCCTTTACTCTGACTTCTTGCTCACTCCATCCAAGATATTGACCAGTCACGGAGATATAAAAGACAGTTGGGGCAGCTGTTTTTATACCAAATCAGTCACAATCCTGCCCACAAACTCCAACACATGCTTCTCTTCCGTCATAGATATTTTATATCATGCTCAGGCATTCACCTACAATAAAATACATCCTCAACACCCTCCATATTGCTTCTGTCAGTTCTGTCATAAGCTTTTCAAAGGTCCATATATTTCACATAAAACTACTTCCCTTTGCTCTCAAGTTTTTCACATAACTACTTTCTTGGCAAAGCTCACAATGATTCTAAAAAACCTTCTGTCATCTGTTAGACCTTTTGAATCAAAATCCTATCGTATAACCTTCCCTGATATATTGAACCAGTAATGCCCTCATAATTCTTACAGTGTCCTCTGTCACCTTTACCATTTTACAAGTAAATAATTGTTTTTCTTGCCCATTCCTGCAAGGACTTTCCTCCGTCTTCACATACATTACACACAGGTCAGCTACGCAGTCATACATTCACCATCCTACCACAGCAACTCACTTGTAATTCACTTCACTTATTTCCTTGACATTTTTAAGCCTCTTAAGTGCCCCTCCTTATGCCCTCTATAGTAACTTCCGCGAGCATTCTCAAACTTACCTTAACCCCATCCACTCTCGCATCGTTCAGCTCCGCCTCTCGTCTGTATTCTACATTCAACAAGTCCTCAAAATACTCTCTTCATTGGACCAAGACTTCATCGTCTTCAGAGTTTCTTACCATTGCAACTTCCTTGTAGAATAGATAGAATTTTACACTCTTCGTATACAGTTCAATTTCAATATTCGCGTCGTCAGCCCTAGCACCTTTTCCACTCTTTTCCTCCGTGTGCGCTCTCCTCACTTCGTCATTTTCAAATGCTCTCCTCACTCCTTGATTACCACACTCACCTATCCTAATTACTTAACAGCCACATTTTCACCCCTTCCTATCCAAACTGACTTAAATCTATCTGAACTTAAGTTTCAACCAAATGAGGAGTAGATATGTCTCCAAACTTCTTTCCTTGCCGTTACATCCATTACTCTGTCTTGGAGTACATTGTAACATAAAACCCAAAACACTTCTTGAAGCATACAGGGCGGACTAGAGACTACCAATGTGGTAACAGATTTGATTGACTGACCTGATATTACGTACATACATGACAAAGATGGTCAATTTCGTTATTTTTTTTCGCACTGGTTCTTCTCTGCTCTCTGTAGGGAAGGATAAAAAACTAGAACGACATCGGTGTCTGCTCTTACCATGGCCTTATATATTACAGTATTGTCTGCCAAATGTGTTTTATCCTCATCAAGATTTTGTGTTGTTAACACTTAACAGAGATTTTAGAAGATTCGGACTCGCTACATATAAGACTGACACTAAAAAAAATCTCAAGATGCGAATTCCTTATTCAGCTAAATCTCTCTCTCTCTCTCTCTCTCTCTCTCTCTCTCTCTCTCTCTCTCTCTCTCTCTCTCTCTCTATACTGAAAAGTGTCACAGTTCAAGAATGGCTTATGAAAAACGGCAAAAATCCTGCCAGACAGAATATAATGAAGCAGGCAGTACAATAGAACATTTTTCATTGAACTGGAGTCCTTTGATTGAGATTTACGACAAATCATGTGCAATTTAATTTACATTGTATTCTCTAGCGCATCTGCTTCCTATCTTGGCTTTATTTGCAGATAAGGAGTTCAGTACCCGTTTCTCGGATTCACTGTGTCTCCGGGCTTGTTATAATTGCAAAACAATGTTAACACGAAGCTTCTTACTGTTATTCAAAATAAATTTCCTTTGAATTTCGGAGAATTATTCATCTTGTCACATATGCAATGCAAAATTTTTCTGACTGAATAATTCTTTAACTGTCAAGTGTGACTGAACTTCAGAGAGAGAGAGAGAGAGAGAGAGAGAGAGAGAGAGAGAGAGAGAGAGAGAGAGAGAGAGAGAGAAAATTCATGTAAGATTGAGAGTAAATACATTTGAATGAATTTACCGAAAAGATAGGATTATCCAGGTTCATTGCATAGTTATACCCATCCACGGTCGAGAAGTTCTTTCTTGACTGTGACCCATCCACATTGACCTGCCTAGTTTCGTGAAAACAAGCCAAGGAATGTGCCAAATCTAAATTTTCTTGATTCAAGTTGCAGATGATGAATTGTGCTACAAACAGTTTAGTTCTCGCGAAGGATGACTTTGTTGTAACAAAATTTCAAACTAAAATTTACTTCCATACTAAATGAACTATCCAGTCAATTGTTTGAACAATTAACACCATGGCTTTTTACCTCAAACTCTCCTTGAGCCGCCACCAGGAATTGGTTTAACTCTGGACATAATTCCTACTGACTGACTCTCAGGTCAGGCTGTAAGAAGGGCCTATTTGGTTCATTCTTCACATTAATGACCCTTTGATTGATAGACTGTAATAGAAATCTAAATCCCGTATCTTAACTGATGGATTCTATATTGGAGATTTGAACTAAGCCTACACTTTGGAGGGTGTTACTCAGTTATCAACCTTAGTCCTGGGATAGGCGAAACGGGCTACTTTCGTATCTTTTTTTTAAATGATAAATATATATATATATATATATATATATATATATATATATATATATATATATATATATATATATATATATATATGCGCACGTGTGTGTGTAATGTGTGGTGTATGTGTAATGTGTGCGTGATCAATGATTCTCTCTCTCTCTCTCTCTCTCAGAATAGCAGCATATCATACCAAACAGAACCTCACTTTCATAACATCCGGTGTGAGTGCGTACGTATGTGACAGTATGTTTATGTCCATATTTTCTTCTCGAAGTGGGCCCGTAAAGAAAACAGGAGTAGGCGGCCTTGAGTGAGAAGGGTAGATAGAAAAAAAATACTAATAACAAGACTTGTTTTTCCTTTAATATCACAGAACACCTAACAGTGAAAACTCCGTGGCATTTACGCTTCGTCGAAGCCCTGTTGGGTGTTGGCGGGTTGGGGGGAGGGGTGCCGGATGGGACCTGTTAGGTAAAAAGAGAGGGAACAAGTGAGGGATGACAGTTAGCGAGGGGTGTTGCGATTTTAAAGGGAGACTGGTTTCGAGTTAAGCGGGTAGTAATTGGGAGACTTAGGATGGATAGTGAGGATCTTGCTACTGAAAGAGGGAGAGGTTACAGAATAACGCGGAAGAGAGTAACGAAGAATGAGAGGGTAAAGATTAAAGAGGCGGAAGGAAACTTCAATAAAAGAGTTGGGAAGTGACGAAGAAAGATGAAAGCACAGGTGTTGTCATACGTTCTGGCAACTTTTCGCTTGTTAACAGTAACTTCAAGTATCCAAAAGGTGGCAAAACAGCTCTTTGCCACCGAAGGTCGACGCCGTTCAGAAAAGAATGGCAGGATATTCATCACTTTCCCCGAATTAACGTATAAAGAAATAATGCTTCGGTCTGTAGCGAGGCTGGAAGTCAGCTATTCATCTTTACGAATAGCGTTGGAATTGATAAACTTGTTTACAAACGGAAAGATATCGAAGGTATTGCTCAACCTAAGGTATCGTGACATGCGACTGCCATCTCCGACGACCCTCAGCTCCCGAACGATGAAAACTGATGGTTTGCAATAGTGTACGTTAGTGTACTCTGCGACCCTGATGACAGCATATGCTAGAAAGCAGTCGTTCTCATGCCTGTGTAGGAAAACTAACGAAAGAGTTCAAGGGAATGGAGTAGAGACGAAAGATGAAAACTGATGGTTTGCGATAGTGTACTATTCGACCCTGATGATAACACATACTACTGTAGAAAGCAATCGTTCTCATGCCTGTATAGGGAAACTAATGAAATAATTCAAAGGAGTGGAGGAGTAGAGATAGGAATGATTAAAGGATATAGTTAAGGGATGAGTAAATGATTGAAGGAGTTAGCGAGTTGGGGAGCAGCGGGGGAATAGAAGGGTTGTCCTCGAGCTTGGAGAAGCTCACAAGTTGGTAAGCAAAGGTGAAAGCTCACGAGCTGAGTTGGTGTGCGGAGGTAGAAACTCTAGTTGGTGAGTGGCCAAGAGTTTTTGAACTAGTAAACGAACGGGTGTCAAAGGGAGGAAGTCAGGCTAGCCTAGGGGATGGCTGGTCAGGCCTGACCGGCCCGTGACATCACCGTTGTTATTAATACCATCTCGCTTGTGACGTCATAACAGTCGGCCGGTGATAAAGGTGAAGTCCATTCGTCCCTTCGTGTATTGACATTACAGCAGCATTCGGAGAGAAGGAATTCTGTATTACAGAACCCTGTAATTCAGCATCCCTTCTTCTCAAAAGCCCCTGTAATGCGTTACTGCCCGGTTATAATGTATCAAAACACGTTTTCCTCTAAAAGTGGCTATCTTCGAAGGTGTTACTTTTCAAATTCTTGGCTAACAACCAAGCATTTAATTCACAATGTCTTTCAGAAAAACATTTCCAAGTTTGCAGGACTGTTATGTCACAGAACTGTATATAACTAAATTATAAGTAAGAGGCATAAACGTGTTAAAGTATACTCCTTTAAAAGTATATACAGACTTTTATGTTGGAAAATAACTATCATAATTGATCAAAATCATAACTTATTATAGCACTGTAATTAAGCTTGTAGTTAAATATGAAATTGACAAAAGAATATTTAATCGCAATACTTATTATAACTACAATAGAGTACTGTGATTAAAATTGTAATAAAATTATCATTATCAAAATATAATGACAAGTCAGAGCTATCATAACAATAAAAATATTATAAGTACGATTGTAATTAAAATTATGAGAACGGTTCTTAATTATGAAACTGGTCATCGTAATCGTAATCTAAGCATATAATTATAATATTTTACAATTATTTTCAGACGGACTAGCCACCGATCTTGACAAGCACGCTGGCTATCCAACAGTGACTTATGCATCCCGTACCAGAAAACAAGTATTTCCAAATATATTCTCATAAGGTGAGATTTAATTGATTTTACTCTCAGGCTGCTCTTGCAATCGAGGGCATTTCAGTTCTCTTTACTAAGATACATTTTCCCCAGGCAAAAGTTTAACAGGCTTCCTTACTTACAGGTTTATGTAATACATGGTCAGTTCTAGCCAAGCGTATTTGCTGTATTCAAATTATTTTACGAGTGACCATTATTAACCAGATATTTTATAAAGTTAAGCTTACTGTATTTTATTAACCAAATGCTCATGTAAAACCGAGTTCAGCTGACTTTGTTAACCAATTTAATTGAGCTTTAATAACCATATATTCGCGCGCGAGACGAGTTTTCTGATTTTTGTTAGGCAGATATTCCTCCGTGAGGCGAATTTAGAGTTGTTCTTTACCACGTATTCTTGCATAAAGCAGGTATTACTACAGTACTACCATTCTTGGCGTTTACTAGATCCTCGAAATATATGTCAGATCATCAATAAAGTTGAGTTGACGACTTCACAATTTTTTTTATGGGCATTCGACATTTTAAGTTAAAATGTCAGTGTAACGGAACGTTCGCACAATGTCTGGTCGAAGAAGGAAGGGCTTTCGCTGAAGGTACTAAATTCATTAGAACAAACTATAACACCATCAACAACAGCTGATACTTTGCCACGAAGACGATGTGCAAATACATAACAAATAAATTATTTTTTCATTCACCGTATTCAGACCAGTTCCGGGAATTCAAAGAGGCAGCGAATTACATGGATAATGAGGTATCTAATATTTCGACTTTCGAACGACCTCGTTATCAAATAGTTTTATCTCACTCAATCAAGCTATCTTTCGGATTGAAAGACTCTTTGGTACTCTGTTATAGTATTTTTGAACTCATCGTTATCTAGGACTAATATTTCTTGGGAGTCATTATCTTTATGGTATTTACAATCTTTTGTTTATGCTTTTACGGTCATCCCCAGCGGACTTGTAATAAACACGCCGCCAAGATGGATACATACCTGGTTAAAACCCTTTGGGGTCACTATCTAGGAAAGATCCGACTCATCTGAAGTGACGGCGAAGTAATTATAATTTAAGAGTGATGATTAATAAAAGTCATGACCTGGTGTTGTTCGGGTACTTACAAGAGGCGGAGTTCAAGAAAGATTCGACCCGTAATTCTAGGAAGTATTTCTTGTGCTTCACATTCTTCCATTATTTCTGTATCTGGAAGAAAAGAAGAGAATTTTCTTCAATTCTTGAGAGAGGTAATGCAATGTATAGCTTAATTACAGGTGCAGAAATTAATTAATCCATAAGACTTAGTTATGGGATGTGACATTATTTACTACTATACTACTTCTACTACTACTACTACTACTATTATTATTATTATTATTTTTATTATTATTATTATTATTATTATTATTATTATTATTATTATTATTATTATTATTATTCAAAATGAGCATACATTCTTATGGAACAACAGCATGGTCCTGAACATATAGAGCTTGTGTCTACATAGAATGTCTATAGTGATGTCAAAAGTAAAAAAACAGAAGATATTAACAATAGTGTGTGTGTATATATATATATATATATATATATATATATATATATATATATATATATATATATATATATATATATATATATATATATATATATAGCGCCTTACTTCCCCTTGGAGGGTATTATTCCCTGAATTCCGCTTTCAGTATTTTGCTTTATTTGATTTTATTAATTTATTTTTGAGGGATAAGACCGATAGCTCTATGCCCTTTTCAAACCCAGTTTCCGCCCACCACAGTCTAATAATCCTAGTTGCCCGATTCGTTACTTAGGCCAACAGTGTTTTAATGGAATGTGTTCTTTTGCATCTCTTCTTTGAGAAATCAGAAACTTGGGTCGTATCGCATGGTAAGCGAGAATGCTACCATTTACACTAGGAGCCTTCCCTGCCCTCAACACAAACTGGTTATAATTTTCAACAGTTAAAAAAGGAACAAATATATAGGAGGAAGATGTTCTTGGGTATACCTGCAAGCAAAGGAAATCGAATCTTAAGTCACACACAGCTTTTCCAATTAAATGTAGCGCCAGAGATTATCAAGCACAGGCAGAAATATTGACTCATTGCTCTTGTCAGTTAAGGAAAACATTACGAATTGTTTCAATGACTATCATCTACTGTATAGGGCGTAAATAGCTATTGTCTAACAGGTGTCATTCTATTGTCTAACAGGTGTCATTTTAGTGAATAATAAAACGTAGTTTCTGTTTCACATTGTCCAGGTGCTAATATACTTCCTTCCAGAGCAAAGGCGTACAAGTCTTTTGGGAAAGAGACTAGCTATAAATGACCCAAGCAGTATTTACCTTTTGTACAAGCGCATTTGATCTAGCAGAGTTCAGAACTTTTTCTGAAGTTGTTGTCAGCCTTTTTCTGTTATGCACTTCTTCAGAGTAGTTTAATTCAATCCAAACCGTAGCTCATCCTATTTTTATTTGTTATTATAAGCTGCAGTTACGAATTATATACCTGGTGTTTAAACGAGAAGCCGTGTGTAGAATAGAATAGAATATAGAATTTAGGCCAAAGGCCAAGCGCTGGGACCTACGAGGTCATTCAGCGCTGAAAGGGAAGTTGATAATAAGAAGGTTTTAAAGGTGTAACGGGAGGAAAACCTCGCAGTTGCACTAGGAAACAATTGTTAGAGAGGGTGGAAAGTCAGGTGGAAGGAAGAGAATATGAACGGGGGTAGAGTAGAAGAAATGAAAGGGGTTGCAGCTGTGGGCCGAAGGGACGCTGCAGAGAACTTTAAGTAATGCCTAAGGTGCACCACGTTAGGTGCATGACGGCACTACCCCCCTGCGGGGAGAAGCCACGTGTAATCTATATCATCCATCTGTTCGAGTTTCTTTCGACGGTCGGAATATGGTGTTCACAGATATTGGGTTTTGGCTATGAAACATTTTTAGAAGTACTGTTATGCAATGAATACACTTTGCAGTCTGTTATGCAATGAATACTTTTGCAATCTGTTATGCAATGAATACACTTTTGCAATCTGTTATGCAATGAATACACTTTTGCAATCCATTCTTCACGGCAGATATGATTGTGTTTCACAGTAGGCGTCTGGCGTACAGAAAATTCCACAGTAGGCGCCTGGCGTACAGAAAATCAAATTGTGTAACCAATGAATAATGAAGCATAAAACATGCCTGTAGCATATACAGTATATTCCCCCTTATTCAGCGGGAGGCCTTTATCTTCCATTATACGAGTTTAGTTTACTAGATATAGTACCATTTTGTTCCCACCCTAGGTCATTTAGATCCACTGTACAAGTATTCACGGCAATGAGTACTTAAGAGTAATTTTCCTTTACCTTCTGTTACTTCTTCCTAATGAACTCCATGTTCTTGGGAAGCTTGAATTTCAAGTCACTGGTCCCTGTGGGGTTGTTTCATATGAATAGGGTTCATCTTCTGAATAATAATAATAATAATAATAATAATAATAATAATAATAATAATAATAATAATTTTAAACATCTGCTGTTAATGGGCGCCATCAAGATGGACTCCTAAGGAGGCAGGATGCAACCCGGAGCCCCACACTATAAATACCACCCAGTCTAAAAGATGACTGAGATAGACAAAAATAATTAAATAAATAATAATAATAATAATAATAATAATAATAATAATAATAATAATAATAATGTTTCATTCACTCTATTGCACTGAAGACACCGTTCTTTCATTACAGATATGTTAGCGAGGTTAGAGTCAACAGCATCGGGAAGCAGCAGTTGTGATCTTCCAGAGGAGTCCCTCAGTGACCATTATGACATCATCACCATCCTCAACCATGGAAGGATGGGAAATGTAAGTAAGATGTGGCGGCGGTGTTGTTTAGCATGATTTTTCTTTGCGAGGGCGGGATGGGGAGGCATTTTCCCGAGATGTAACCGAGTACTGGGACCTTTCCCTGAAAAAAAAGCGGGACGCCATATCTTGAAAACTAACCATAGAATTTTCTTGAAAATAATCTCGATATGTTTCCCACACCCGATTTTATCGCGAGTTACTCATCTATCCTAACCTAACCCAACCTAGGGGCATGGCAAAAAAACCAGGGGTGGTGCAATACTAGCATACATCTCAGGAATTTGCGGTGGGGAGTGAGGCCGAGTGGAGACCAGGCTTTCACTAACCATGATTTACTTATTTTAGCAGGTCTGTTATACTCTAAATCTGATAGTAATGTATGACAAATCCTTGTCATTATGCGTAGTAGAAGTTATTGGCATTTGTGCAGCTGCAGTTAAATCACTCAGAGAGACATTAATAAAACGAGAGAAAATCTTGGGTAGGGATTTTGAACATAGGAGGCCAAAGGGGCCGTAAGGAGAAATTATCCCCATAATAAAGTGCTTCTCTTTTAAATATGAACTGAAAAACAATACGAGGGAAGGAAATCAAGTGAAACATTAGAAGAGACAGGGAGTGGCTGATGTAACTACTGTTTGAATAGGAAATCATGGAACTGCTGTTAAGCTAAGTTTAAGCTTACTAAAGTTAAGAAAAGGGAAATCATAATCATTCATCCCTAATTTATGAGCTGCAAGGATGGCTGACGCCAGCACAACCTCTGCTGTTTCTAAACCAGTAATTGTCTCATAGTTTAGAAGAAAAATGCCAAAGACATTTTTCTTAAGTTTTGTCATTATCAAGGGTTTAAGAGGATTTGGGATTTATTCAGCATGGAGTCATAACAGTATCATGACTTTAAGAACGGAAACAAAGAACGAACAAATCTTAACGGAAAAAGCTATCGTTTACCGCATCTAAAACAACCATTTGTAAGGTGTAGAACTCGAATGATATTCTTTCTCGTTGTGCGCTAGTTTAGATGTAGAATCAGACATGTTGGTGTGCACTTCCTTGCATACCCTTTTACATTTGTTCTTCAAATATAAATAAGTAGCATACTCTCGCATTGTTTCACTCAACTAAAAGATAATTCCCAAGTTGGTTTTTAAAATTAATGTATATTTCGATAGTTTGCTTGTATGATGATATTCAAGACAGTCTTTAACCGGCCGGCTGATGAAGAGTTAGAGGAATTTATTTCTGGTGATAGAAATTCATTTCTCGCTATAATGTGGTTCGGATTCTACAATAAGCTGTAGGTCCCGTTGCTAAGTAACCAATTGGTTCTTAGCCACGTAAAATAAGTCTAATCCTTCGGGCCAGCCCTATAAAGGAGAGCTGTTAGTCAGCTCAGTGGTCTGGTAAAACTAAGGTATACTTAAATTAAGACAGTCTTTAACTTGCACGATATTATTATACCGAAGATAGTCTTTAACTTGCACGATATTAAACCAGCTAATATTCATGACTGCCTTTTAACTCGCATGATATACCTGATATCGTGATATGGCATTTAAAGATATATTGATCCCACCCTCAGGTGTACTTGGCAGCCGACCGCGCTTCGGGCGAAGAGGTCGTCCTGAAAGCCATTTGTCGTGACATGTGCCGAAGGAGAGAGGTGCAGAGGGAGCACCACTATGCGTCTCACTTCGACCACCCCAGCATTGCGGTGGCCACTTCCAGACTTTTCCAGACTGACCTCTACCTGGTCTATCCGATGGAATACGCTCCCTTCGGGGATCTCGGTAGTTTGCTCCGCTCCAAGGCTATCGAAGAGGTAACCACTGGACTCTTGGTTTATGACTTGAATTGAGGTTTTCGAACATACATGTTAACCATATCCCATTTTTCTGATAACTCCGCCCTCCGTCCCATTCATCTTCTTCCTGTGCGGCTATTCCTGCTTGACCTAATTATAAAATTTAAGATCTTTTTAACCGATTAAATTTCATATAAGTTCACCGCCACCTGCTGATGGCTTGTTCCATCAGTCTGAGGTGGCAATTTGTTTTGTTGATACCATTACGCAACATACAACTTTTTCTCAGTAACAACACAGCATGTCATCTGTAGCAAGTTATCACATAAATTTCCGTTGGCACTTTGGCTTTCCTACCCCAACTACCATTGTAGCGAGACTTGTCCGCCTTGTGCAAAATGTTGTGTGAGGCTCAGAATAGTTTGTTGGAAGTTATGAAGAAAAATGTATAGAAAAAGCGTTGTGTCGTTTATTCCACTTCAAGACTAAAGCTTGGTGAACTTAGTTTCAGTAATGTTTAGAAACTAGTACGCATCTTCGTAATAATGCCTTATTGCCATGGGTATTTTGACTGATATGTTACAGATTTAAGTCGACTGAATTAAAAGCCAGCTCCATAGCATCTATCGAAGCTTTAATAACTACTGATACTGTAAAGTGTCTCGGAGCAGTCTCTTGCTTATTTCCCTATTCCATTTGTTCATTAGTGCATGTAATTTAAGACACGAAATGTTCATGTCATAAACTGAAGACGGTACTTATAATAAAATGATATAAAGGAACATTTGAAGCGACTATCTTTTGTTAGATGAGTCGGCGTCATGCAGTTTAATGTAAGATAGATCGGGATTATAACTAATCCGTTATTTAAATATATAAATCTTTAAAAGTAATTGTCTGTTCCCGAATTCCCATAGTTTCAACGAGTATTACATATCAATCAACCATTCCTCACACTTACACGACGAAGGTTGTTGGCGTTAGTATTGGTCTTTCTTGCTGAAAGGAAGAATCATGAAATTTACGTTATAAGGACAAGCACGGGAGCATTGTTAACCATTCAGCACTTACAACAGAGAAAAGAGGGAGTTGGAGAGGTCGGACAAAAATAGCTAAGGAAGGAAATAAGCAAAAGTAGTATAGCCAAATTTCTGACGAGAACAAGGATGGTTCTTACTTTGAAAACGATTAATTTTTACTTTCGTAATTTACCTTTTTTTTCCATCACGCTTTCTGAAACCTAACTGCTGTACTTAATTTACGATTGACACATTATAGGCCTACCTTGCTTTGCATTTTTCTTGGTTTCGATACAAACACAAATCCACCAAAAAAATATTAATACACTACCCAGTTCAAGCCGAGGATCTATATTACTGTCAGCCCAATAAGTCACAGAAGAAAATCGTCCAAACTAGACAGTCTTTACTCAGAGACGCTACCAAGGATGTTCGAGTCCAACGAATGGCCTCAGGATTCTACGGAAATGAAAGATGACGAAGATTTTAGTCTTTCGCGTTTGTTCCTTAAGTGTTTCTAATGTGAACAACAAAGTGTTTGCTGACTTAACTTCAGACACTTGTAAAATAATCTAGTTGATGCTCTATCACTTCAGAGTTATTATTTCTGCTCAGTTTATTTCAATTGTTTATATGTTTCATGCTACAATATCAAATCATTCTTTACCTATTTGTAACTGGCCTTCATGATCATTTTAGTCAGAGATTAAATTGTATTTCTCGGTATAATTTTCGATTCTAACGGAAATATTGTGTGTGTGTGTGTGTGTGTGTGAGAGAGAGAGAGAGAGAGAGAGAGAGAGAGAGAGAGAGAGAGAGAGAGAGAGAGAGAGAGAGAGCTCAATCTACCTAATGTAAGAGTTACTTGGAAGGATGACCTCCGAGAAAAGCCATCCAGAAACTCTCTTTAACGCCCATGGATCAGGGAAAGGGAGGGCCAGCAACCTCACCCCATAAATACTTGCTGAAAGCCGGAAAAGTAGCACTTTCTTGCCCCACTGGTCTCTCAGTTTTAAGGTCAGTGATTCGATTCCGAACTGCCGCCCAATTAATGGCCCGATATAGACTATTAATGTATGACTACAATACTTTTCTTTCATAATTTTATCTCTCTCTCCCTCTCAAAAATAAAAAGATTCAGTTTCTGATCTGTCGTTTAATCAAATTATGAAGTCTTTCATTAAACAATACCCGACTTCATTAGGCGATTATTACTTTATAGAACGGAGCGGCATTTTCTTCACTGTTACTAAGTAAATCAACAAAAGGATTTTTATCATTTCCCTCTTGTCATATGAAAGGGTTATTTAATAAAAGAAAAACTGAACAGTGCGTTTAACACTGGTACAGTCTATTTTGCGTGTAAGCTTAGTAATTAATTTCCTATTTATGAATTTAGGTATTGCAGAAACTGTCATACTTCCAAGCAAGCAGTGTGAAATCTGCTAAATTTGTAAGAGACGCATCGCACCGATCGCGGTATCTTTCGAGCACACGTGTGTGTTTGTCATCCATCGGAGGGTCCAAGACAAAAACAAGAGCATCCCGTTTTCTCACTCTCAAGGAACGCAACTTCTACCATACAATATTTCCGTCTGTCTCCTCCGATGGATGACGAACACACACGTGTGCTCGAAAGAGACCGCGGTCGGTGCGATGCGTCTCTTACAAATTAACCAATTTTATGCTTATGGAACTTTGTTTTGATAATGCATACCTTGCTTTTTAATATTAATTGTACTATAAAACCATCCTCTAATTTGTCTGTGATACAGGGATGTATTAACCTGGCTTATTTGTGGTTCTTTAGTAGTCATACCAAAATCTCAAGTAATTGTAAAAAAAAAAAAAACTTTATTCAGTCTTTGGTATTTTGTATTTGTTACTTTTACTACCAAGTGAATGACGTTTTCGCATATTAATTTATAACTTGCTTTTGTTTTAAGGTTCGTACCAGATGGGTTGCAGAGCAGGTAGCCAGTGGTCTGACGTATATGCACAGTTTCCAGCTCGTCCATGGTAACCTGGTCCCGGAAAACATCTTGATCTTCAAAGCTAATCTATCACTCGTCAAAATCACCGACTTTGGCTCGACTTGCAGAGGTGGGGCGTATGTCAGACGTAGGATCAGTGCCGGGGCTTACAATCCACCGGAACTGTGCACTGGTGATGGTTCAGAAGGATATTACTCGGGCACATCCTTGGATTCGTGGGCACTGGGAGTCCTCATCATTCATTGCCTGACCGGGGTCCAGCCCTGGGCCACTAGCAATGTCAGCGATCAGGAATACGCTGCTTTTAGGAATTGGCAAAGGGTCAAGTCGACCAGAGTCCCCAGGCCTTTCAAAAGATTTACTGTCCGTCTTCTACGCCTTCTGAGACGTCTTCTTGAACCTAGAGGCTGGTCGCGTTATGCTGCCAAGGAAGTGTTTAAGTACCTCGAGGATGACTGGGTGATCAAGTCAAGGGACAGAGCTGACAGCCAGGACTTCAATGGCACAGCCAGCCAGTCGCAACAGCAATCTTGGCTGCAGAGTGGTGTTACACAACTCACTCTAAGGGATCGCCGACAGCATTTACAGCAGCAGCAACAGCAGAGAGAAAGGCAGCAGCAGACAGATGGAGGGGGAGGAGGTGGAGAAGAGGCCCAGACTCCCCAAGGGCGAGTTTCTAGTCCCAGGCGTTTTTTGGCAGAGTTGCTCCGATTCACGTCACCGACATCATCCGTCAGACAGCGCCGAAGAAACCATGCCTGGCAGCACTCTTCTTCTTCCTCCTCCTCCTCCTCCTCATTTTCGTGGCTCAATTCCTCATCTTCCTCATCACCGTCATTCAGTGCCTCTACAAGCTACTCCTCTGTCTAAGAGATTATTATTATTAATAATATCATGTCACTTGCCTTCTACAATCATGTCTACCTTTTGATATAGACAACGTTTTTTTCCTAATCTTTCTTACGTTGCAAATGATATAAATTGGTGAATTGACTTTTTTTTGTATCATCCATAAAACTTGATGTAAAAACGTTGAAACGTGTCTGCAGGTGATTATTGGACACTCTCCGTGATGTAATACGAAATCTTTATTTCACCCTCGTTGCATGAATTATATCCATCTAAGGATAGATATAATTCATGCAATCCTGTAGACCATAAAAGAAAAATGCCTTATTGAGTGTTGTGGACTGTACAGTCCTTCCCCGAATGACAACTCCTAAAGAACGGGATACCCTAAGTAATGTTTTTCTCATTTCTTCCCACAAGTAAAATCAGTTGAATTATCTCCATTCTAGTTCATTCTGAGGACAAAATCAATGAATAGGGTACCATGAGGGGTGACACTGAAAGCTCTGATGCTTAAATGACTTGGTCAAAATCCAACGCTCTAAAAAGTAACTCTTGAGTTTATTTTAATGTCTTGGCAAATGGTCCAGTCATGAATGAGTCGAGAAAGGTCAAAATGAATATGTTATGTTCCAAAAGTAATTGATGAACAGGGTTTTAAAATGGGAAATAAATGTTACTGAACTAAGAAATGGTGAACTGGAACAGAACTCAAAAGCTTGGCAGCAAAAGAAGTCGCCAAGTGGAGCTATTCGAAAATGGCTCTCTTGAGCTGGAGTTATAATATTACATTAAAGAACTAAGAGACAATTTTTCGTCATATACTTTCACATCTTAAAAGATATTGATTCCCAAACGCAGCTACATTTCTAAGGTATATTAATTGACTTATGGCTAAAAATTATTCAAAACACAACTTTACCAAAACTTTAGTTTGTAAGGCCACAGGCCGGTTTCAGAACCTAATAGGCCTCGGGTTTGTAAAACTTTCCACAAACCAAAGATTACCTGGGTGGTTAACCTTACAGTGCTGAAGTTAAGAACTGGAGCTGGCTGTTTGATGATTTTGTGTAGACAGGATAACTTTAAACAAAACAGACTAACGGTTGGTATTCACAGAGGAGTTTGTTGAAGTTGCCGTTATTTCGGAGGATAGGTTTTTAGCATATTGTACCGAGGTTCATGAGTGGACCATTTCTCAAAAAAAAAAAAGTAAGACAGAAACCAGAAAGACAGGAATCTGCTCAATCGTAAGGATAATGCAATGGTAACAGCACAGTGACCTCTTCGGAATGTGTAGTGTGAAATGCATGCTTGCGGCCGTATGATGCGACTTGCGAGATTATCATTTTTATTACCATGACCGTATAAGATGAAAAATACCGGTTTCTTGTTGCGTTTTACCTGGGTTTATAAACGCTAAGTACGACGCCTTAGGCTCGTGCGGGATTAAAACATTCAACAGCTCAGCTGAACAACGTTTACAAGCACACTGAAGAAGGTATGTATCTCCAGATGGCCAGGTTGACAGCTACGGTAACAAAATCATACCATGGAAGTTGAGACAAATAAGGAAGTCACCAAAATTCTGGCTTAATGTCATAGTTTATTGCAAGAACAAGAAGGCACCGTAACAGAAAGTACTGCCAAATTAAATTCATTTCGGTGCATAGGACGAAGAGGTGTTCGAGAAAAAACAAGTAGGTGTTGCAGTTTTACATTATTGCTTAGCATTTACAGGATATTATATTATTACCTCGCATTCATATGATAGGCATAGATTGCTGGTGTAAGATGAGTAGGCAGTAACAGTCATTAGCAAAATACTTAAACCATAGTAACATATAACAAAGCTAGCCATTTAATTTTAGGCTTCTGTTTTCTTTAGCATGAAATTTTATTTTAAAGAAAACGGAAACTTCTGCTGTGTTCGTAACCTAAACCTTTAAGATGGTGTTCTCTCTCTCTCTCACACACACAACTTTACAACTTTGTCATGCGATTTGGCTTAGCAAGGTGTGCAAACTGATGAATTCTAATATCTAGATAGGACTTGAGGGGAGTTTTTTGTTTTATTGACTATGTAAGACTTGAAGGTACTGCACATAAGGTGGAAGGGTCGCACACAATAATGGTTGTTTGATAGCCAGGTGGGAGGTGATAAAGAAAAAAAAAACCATACACTATACCTGGCAGCGTACATTTATTGCGGTTAATGGTGGGACTTTTCTTGCGGAAGTAGGGAAACTTAACACGCGATAATTAAGTGTATGTGCTGATCAGATCTCTGTATGCTGCCTTGTGTTGTGCTTTTTATATGCATATTTTTTTCTTTGCTGGATACAAAAATTTCCGTTTGTGAAAATTCACAGAGTCCTCATTTAACAGATAAATAAGATTTTTTAATAAAATGCTGTATTGTAAAATTTGAAAATTATAACTTTATGCTAATGTACGCTTCAGACGAACTAAGCCTTATTGTAAAAAAAAAAAAAAACTCTAATTAATTGTCAGAATAAGCGATGGGAATTTACAGTAAAAACACTTGATAACTATATGCTAAGGAGTCTCACGTATTTAGTGCAAAATTCTCCAGTTTGATTATGATACAATACAGCACAACAAAACTTCATTTCCTCTTCTTTTTGAAATTCATCATATTACTCTGTTGATTGCAAGAAAGCATTCGACAGCGTCCGCTGAACAATATTATGTTAAGTCTTGCGTCACAAGGTATTTCCATCAAATATGCAAAGCTAACTGAAATAATCCATGAACGGATATCTCAGAGTACGGTAATTTGAATTCGGCCACCTGTCGATTTGTTAACTACAGTTCATCTCCATCAGCAATACCTGAGGCCCTTAAATAGTGCCTTTGATTCCCCAAATATACGATATTCTGAAAGATCGACGTCTGTTAATGCAAAAATAAAGGATTATATAAGAAATTGTAAATTTTTTACTTCATCGTATACGTACGTTTGAGGAACTTTTCTTTTAAGGATCCCGTAGTTTCTTCGATTGTGTAGACGTTCATGGGTGCTTAGCAGTCCTTGGATTTTTGGTGTATCTCTCATCCGGTGCTCTACCGGCGACGGTTGTCATTTGCTCGTGATTCCCCGGACGACAGGTTTCGTTACTAAGGTTGGAAGTGGTCTTTTGAAAATTGACCATTGTTTCGTGTTAATTTATCTGGTAAGATTAATTAAGGTGAAATGAGTGTCTTAGGCTATAATGATTTTGGTGGGAATCCTAGTAGAGATATTTTTCAGACCGAGCATAGGCTTTTAGGTAGGCAATGGCTCTTACACTGTGGGCCATTCCGTTATTGTCATTCTTGCAGTTAAGCACCAGTAAATAAACCATATATATTCACGTATTATTTTCGGTATCCAGATTCCTATGGGGCGAGTGTATTTCGACGGGAACAGGTTCCGATTATGAAAAATTAACCATTCCTAGAATGCCACGTCATTACCTGACCAAACCTTACCTTCTTAACCTCACTTAGGGCGGCGTGCCACGACCTGGCCGAGGAGTTGGGGGCCTTGCCCCTTCTGGATCCCCCAAAGTAACACTAAAAATCGGGGTAATTCTAAGCCGGCTGTCTGCAGTGAGCTAGACTGTGGCAAATGGCGGTTTTCTATGTTATTTTACTTGCTTTACAAGAATTTAAAGTAATATTTTGTCGGCCGGTTGTAACTAAACTGTAATTGACCTTTGAAGACTACACGACTTGAATTACCTAACCCGGGGTAGGTCTAAGCCGACATTCTGCGGTAAGCCCCCCCCCTCCTCCATAGCTAATACAGCAAAATTGTAACCAGTAAACACCTCTAGGGTACGTTAGGTTAGTATTTTTGGGGGTGTTTACTGGTTACAATTTTGCTGTATGAGCTATGGGGGGGCGGCTTGCCGCGGAATGCCGGCTTAGACCTACCCTGCGTTAGGTAATTAAAGTTGTGTAGTCTTCAAAGGTCAATTACAGTTTAGTTACAACCGGCCGACAAAATATTACTTTAAGTTCATGTAAAGCAAGTAAAATGACATAGGAAAACGTCAACTGCCACAGTCTAGCTCACCGCGGACAGTCGGGTTAGAATTACCAACATCGGAAAGGCTTGTGTGAGAAAGTTAGGGTGCTTTGGATTGATATAGCCTAGGTCTTGATAGTCTGAAAAGCAGCCTACGTGGTTTCCCGCTTTTAACTTTAAAGGTTACCAAAATTTTTACAAGGCCAACTACAGTCTTGCATCCTAACTGCCATCCCTGACCTGACGTGGGTATTGGGAACCTTGCTTATCCTGGTAGACTAGGGTATGCCCCATATGAATTGTTGTGTAAGTAAAATACAGGGATGCATCCTAACTGTGCTCTTCCATAGGGGGTTAGTGCCATTCACTGTAGCCTAGGAATCATTTAAGGTTTTTGCAGTGTTCCTATGACCCCTAGTTGCAGCCAGTGTCATTTCCTTTACAGTGTCAGTTCTTATCATCCTTTTCCTGCCTTACTTTCTGCCCTCTCCTAACAGTTGTTTCATAGTGCAACTGCGAGGTTTTCCTCATAGGTCCCAGCACATGGATGTTGGCTTGAAATTTGGTAATTCTAAGCCGGCTGTCCGCGGTGAGCTAGCCTATGGCAGTTGACGTTTTCCTATGTTATTTTACCTGCTGAACAAGAATTTAAAATATTTTGTTGGTCGGCTGTAACTAAATTGTAACCGACTCTTGAAAACTGCACGTCTGTACCAGTGGGTCGCGCACACCTCAAGGGTAATTACAGTTTAGCAGCATCCGACCGGCAAAATATTACCTCAAACTCTTGTAAAGCAAGTAAAATAACATAGAAAAACATCAATTGCCATAGTCTAGCTCCACTGCACACTATTCGAAGCTTTCGTAAATGGGAAACAAAACATTACCATTTCCGCTTTCAACTTGGGTGGCCTCTATCGGTCGCCATGGCAGAATGGCGCTGTGCGCCTTATCTGCATTTTTAAAGATTCATGGCAAGCTCTCATGTTCTGGCAAGAGGTAATTACTTTAAATTCTTGTTCAGCAAGTAAAATAACTCAGGAAAATGTCAATTGCCAGTCTCTCACAGCTCTCACTAATCGCAGAAAACTGGCAGCTGCTGATTGATGAACCGAAAGCTAGCGCATGCGTGTTAAGGCTTAGAATCAGTAGTACTAGTAATAAACGAAAAGTGCCTTTGGAACGGATCCCACTATCCATTTATTCGTCCTCTTTTTATGCTTGTTTTTCGTGTTCCAAATGACATATATAACAGGAAATACAATAAGGTACCCAAACCTTTTCCCAAGTTTATTTACCCCCACCAAAAACCCCAAATTCCCAACGGATCCCCCTTACTCTTAGCTATTCTTGAAAGGGTTTTACCACACCAGTCCTAAGCTAATTTACAGCTTAATTACAGCGGAGCAAAAAAATATTACTTTAAATTCTTGTTCAGAAGGTAAAGTTACATAGAAAAACGTCAACTGCCATAACCTAGCTCACCACGGACAGCTGGCTTAGATCTACCTTAATTTTAAATTCCATTCCTTATCATAGCTGCACTCTTTGATGTAGGCTAGATTTAGGGGTCAGCATTTATGTAGGCCACCCCCCTCCCCAAAAAAGGTTGACTTGAGCAAGAGTGAAGATGGTTTTGGTATTTTGTTAAAATACATACTCCTTATACTCCATGATGGCTACTGCCCTCTGCAGGGGAATTGAAACTAGGCATATATCAAAATTCTTGCATGGACAGATTTTAGTACATCAGGCTCATGCTTGATAACAGGTTTCTCATCAAGCTTGAGGATTTAGAAAGTGTTAATTTTTACAAAATATCAAAATAAACATCCAAGAAAATGGTGTTAGGCCTATTTTATCTTAATTTTTCAAAGGATTTTTTCTCCATAACCAGGAGGTAGTGTGCATGCTAACCTTCCTGATGGTTGACTCTACCCAAGCTTATTTGCAGTAAGGGTGCTGGGTAATTCTATATATTAGCTCTGCGCCTGTTTTTACCTTTTCAACTGGTTTTTCTACACTTTTAGGGATTCTGATACTGGCGGTGCATCCGTTTGTTGTCGGCCAAATGGAATGTCCCTTCGCCATGTTTAGTACTGGCCCAGGGGGAGTTGGATACCCATACGTTAACAAGTTATTGCACTTGCCAGACGGGATATGAACCGCAACCGTTCGAAACAGACGTACCCGTGCTCTGTCTTGTGAAGATCGCGTATGGAAACCCCTTGTTGGATGGACTTCAGGGCTTAATTACAGGTTAATTACACTCGAGAGCCAAAATTAAAGGTAAATTCATAATTAGCAACCAAAAAACTGTTGAAAAAGTTAAGTTAGAAGGCAGTCGCCGACACAGAGCTACTATATAGTTCTACCGAGTGCTGTAAGTCAGAGTAAAATACAGGGCTGCATCCTGACATTCCCTTCCCTTTCCTGCCTTTCCCCAACCTGACATACAGTGCAGGATCCTTACTTTGGCAGTGATATAAAACTGCCTAGGTTAACATGTGCTAGTGCTTTAAGGCAAGTATAAAGTACAGGGTGACATAAAGGAATGCCTACTAACCTGACAGGGTTCTGGATCCTTATTGGAGAGGAAGTCAGCCCTCAACCTAAGCTACCATGAGCCTGTGTGATGTAAGTCAGAGAATGATACAGGGATGCTTTCAACACTTCCTTCTCTAACGTGGCATAGGGTGTGGTAGCCTTACTTGGATGGTGGTCAACCCCCAATCTATTCATAGACTATAACATGAAAATGTAAGTTGGTAAAATACAGATACATCCTACCTTCCGAAGGGTGAGGATCTGTACTTGGGTGGTGGTTGACCCTGCCCCCCCCTACTTAGGTTAACATGAACTAGTGTGTTGTAAATCGAGAGTGCATAATACAAGAATGTATCCAACCTTTCTTTCCCTAAACTTCTTAGGGTGCAGGATCATTACTTGGGTGGTAGTTGACCCCCACCTAGGCTAACATGAGTCAAAAATGCTGTAAGCCAGTGTAAAATGCATGAATGCACTTAAATTACACCTTCTCTAACCTGATATAAATTCACCTGTATTCAATATTTATCACAGTTTGACATTTTATTACAGTTGAGAAATAGGCCAATTGATAAATTTGCAGGAATATTTTTGTATGAAAATTAAAATATATGAATTGTATTGGTTTGAATGTGCAGCTATTCACAAACGATTTCCTGGTGTCAGGATGATGACAGCACTAATCACCTGCCCTGAAGGTGAGAGAAATTTGAAGTATTTCCCTCAGTTCCATGATAAAAAAAAAAAAAGCTATGGATGAAGAACTAGACCGTAAGAGCTTCCCTAATATAGTTGGTATCATCAGCATGTTTTTTTTTTCTCTCTATATTTTATTTTGCCTTGTGCTTGACAAACTAAATCTACAGATCTTGGAACCTTTTCTGTCAGGGCTTGAATTTTGGTCCCCATTACCTGAGCTGACCCCTCAAATTACTGAGCTGGGAACCCAAATCCTAGATTTCCATCGACCTGTCCAGTCAAAGATATCATGTGGGATTGAAAGTAGGTATCTATATAGAATTATAGAGGGATTGGAGAGTCAAAGGTCATTTCAAGATCAAAAGCAACAGGTAATTTATTTAGTAGTCATCTTGTTTATAATTATAGTTTTCCATATTGGAATATGTGTTAGTAAATAAAGTTTTTTTTTACAGGTGGTGTTTGAACAGGAAAAAGTGGTGGTTGTACAGGTGCAGTATCCACTTTTATATTTAGACTGACATTGAGACTTGAAAATAACTGCAATGAGATCATTAAAGTAATGTTTTATAGCATATTTTAAGTCAGTAGTGGTGGTCCCCAGAGAGGCATGAAAATGACTTTGCTTTGTAATCAGCTTTTTAAAAATTTAATGTAATTTTTATATTCTAAATAGCAGTTTTGTGCCTCTTGGCTGGTGGCTTCTGCATGTGGAAACCTGGCGGTGGTACATATTAAAGGATTTTGTCTCCTTTAATGTAACTGTAGCATGTGGCACCACTACTGATCTAGGTTTCACTTATGCTTTATAATAAAATACCACTAGATAACCACTTCATCAAGCACTAGCTTCACAACGTATGACTAGACCATATAACATTTACATGATAGTTCTCTGCAGTGTTATTTTTCTTACGGGAAAAAATGCTGTGGCACCCAGCATCTCATCCAGGTATGTAGGCTTGGCTCATTCTTGTTAGAAGAGTGATAGAAATGATTGGTTACCCATTCCTTAACATTTTTCCGCATCCATAGCACATCCAGGCCAGTGTATACGCTGGAAGTAAATGAGATTAAATTACAGTACAAGCGCATGTTATTCACCATTATAATGTGCTGCCTTCTGTGTCGGGGGGGGGCTTTTTTTTTAGAACCCATCACTTATATTGCCAGAAAAAGACTGCCTGCCAGCTTGACAACTTCAGTGGGGGTAATGGTTCTCCAAACTTTTGTTGATACACAAGTTCCCTACCTTCCTGGGAACTTAGGAGCAGGGCTCTACCCCTCTGGTCTCTTTTACATCAGAGTGGTGGGAGTTTTTGGTCATCAGTTCTTGCTATCATAAGCAACTGAAGGGGTAACTTCTTTTTCGGACTTCGTCATCTTTGCCCAGTGACTACTCCCTAAGTGGTAAGACTCCATACAGGCAGTCCCTGCGTTATGTCTTTCTGACTTGAAGGCACTTGGCTCACAGCGCCATAACCCCGGTTGCACCATAAGCGCCAGTTGTTCCCATTATTATTATGAGCTGCTTTACGGCCTTTTTCGGGTTACGGCACGCCTCTGTAAACCAGGGACTGCCTGTATATGAAAGACAAATGGTTACATCTCCATTGGAATTAATAAGTTTGAGAAGTTTCCATTTTTTCATAAGTGGACCTTTGGCGCAGATTTTAAGAGGCTGCCACTTGTGACTTCGGCTCTATGCTTTTAAGTGACATGAGGAATGTCGCCATGAGATTTCATGGGGGAAGGTTCTACATTTCCCTGTCCCAGTACATCATGTGTATATTTGACTATAAATCCCCCTTAAATTGGGACCACCTTGACGTGGTGGGGCGGGGAGCCTCCGAACCTAGGGATCTATTTTTTTTTTTTCTCTCTCTCTCTCTCTCTCTCTCTCTCTCTCTCTCTCTCTCTCTCTCTCTCTCTCTCTCTCTCTCTCTCTCTCTCCCTCCCCCTAAGTTTGACCCCATGTGTCCCACATATATAATAATACATTTTAGGAGTAATTTTTTGGATTTTTCCACTTGTCAGAATTACCATATCGTAGCATGGAGTGAAGTTGAATCTGAAGCTAAATAGTGGGAACTGTGGTAGAACCATCATCTACCTGATAATGTTCAGACCTGTTTTTTCAGGCAGAACTATTATGTGGGGCTGGACCACGGATTCCAGGGGGCCTGGTTCTAGGAATTGGACTCTCGGCTTTCTGTCCAGTTAGCCCATATTGTGATTAGGATGGTGATGACTGTATTATTACAATACACTCAGTCCTAGCAAGCGGGTTTTGCTTACACTTGGGCCATATTAATCATGATATGCCATCCCCTTTTTGGGGTAGGTTAGGGACACGGACATTTGGGAGTCAGTTTCCACTTGTGCCATTAGTGGAACATTCAACTTCATAAAAAGCCAATGATATCTTTTCGAGATTTATTAATTTTTTTTTTATCCTCTATGCAAAGTAGTCATGAAGATTTCAGTACCCTTGGACCCCATGATGGCAAAATTCTGGAACAGTCGATGACTATTGGAACGTCACTACCGAATCTCCTTAGTATAAATATAAACACTACAACGGAACATCCTGTTCCAAGTAAAATATCAATTCCTAAAGACTCCGAGTTTAGAAAGTCAAAAAGAAACAAATAAAAACAAATTAGTAAACTCCAGTATCATAACACTGGAACCATACATAAAGGACAATAACTCTAAAATAGAGACAAGCAATCCTCCTAAAACCCCATCAACACAAGACAGCTCATCACTGATGAATGTGAAAAAATTAAAAAGAAATAACTATGACTCAATCCAACACTAGTTCATAACATATTTTTGGACCAAACAATTGGTCCAGAATTTTAATATTAAAAGCAGAAAAGCAGATCTCACCAGCCATGTTAGAGAACAAATTATTAAATATACACCCCACACAAGATATGGAATGTAGACATATCAAAAACAATGAATGGCTAATACAAACAACCACCAAAGCCCAATCAACCACCTTTCCACAAATAACCAACATAAATGAAATAAAAGTAACAGTAACC
Source organism: Macrobrachium rosenbergii (assembly GCF_040412425.1). Taxonomy (NCBI): domain Eukaryota; kingdom Metazoa; phylum Arthropoda; class Malacostraca; order Decapoda; family Palaemonidae; genus Macrobrachium; species Macrobrachium rosenbergii. Next base: position 37,939,003 of record NC_089753.1, on the reverse strand, counting down.
AGTCATGAAACACTAGACTATACACAAGGAACAGTAATGCTCCCAGACAATGATGAAAGAGCTACCATCAAAACAAATCTTAATTGACTCCCTTAAATTAAGATACAACATACATGACTTGTAATTATATACTGCCTCAAGTAGAAAGGATGTAAATAAACATACAGGCAGTCCCCGGTTATCGGCGGGGTTACGTTTCTGAGGGTGTGATGATAACCGAAATTCGTCACTAACCGAAAATCGCTTCGGGGGTGATTTTCGTTTATCAGCGCCAATGCCCAGTTATCGGTGCCGATAAGTGGAAATCTGCGATTTTCGGCGCCGAAAGTTGCCGATTTTCGGTGCTAGACAAGCGCCATAAAACTGGATCGCTGTTAACCGGGGACTGCCACAAAAATATTTCAACATCCAATAATGGAAACATAATTAGGACCCAGAGATTAGAACCATTCCTTCAACACTCGGAACATGATTTGCGGATGTCAAGAGTATTTCATCATAACGTACAATCGTTTACCTAACAAAAATGAAAATATAACCCAAAATTTCATAAATAACTTTACTAGGTTCCGAAAATGCCCTTTAACATTCCATCAAGATGGGAAACTCTGCTCGGAATCCTTAAAACTAAAAAAAAAAAGATCAAAACTCAAAAAGATTTGCTAATAAGGAAATATGAAGAACCAATCAATGCAACAAAAATTTAGCAATCAAACCTAGCTACAAGGAACCCACAAAGTAACACAAACTACCTTAAAATGTTAGGGGATATAGCTAAGTCAACAATTAACTTAACAAAATCTAACGCCAATCCCACCAAACTATGACCAATGAAATAATTCATTGGAAAATGAATGGATTTTCTACTCGGCTTTGGCTAGGTGAAATCCAGAGAACGCTAAAGGAACATAAACCTATTTGCATATGTCTGCAGCATATTGGTACAACTAAGAACTTTAGAAACTATAAATTAGCTTGCCACTCACCAATAGCAGATGGCAAGCTAGGAACAGCTATGTATGTTCATAACAATTCAACTTTTGAACCATTAAATATTACATCATTGTCATATCAAACAACTGCAATCAAATTACATATGCCAGACAATCAAATTATCTCTACTAAATCTATATAATCAGCCAAATTTTAACTCAAACTTTAGTGATCTACCACAAATACTAAATGTAAATGGCAACTTTAATGCCCATAATCCACAATGGGACAACACACGTGCTAGTAACTTGGCCGGCACAAACATTGAGAATTGCATAAATGTTCAGAATTTACATTGCCTGAATGAAAGTGATTCGCCAACGTACTTCTCAAAAACTCATTTAACCTTCTATTCAGTAGATATTTCATTATGCTCACTGGAATTAATCGAAAAATTGGAATGGAATGTCGTAGACGATTCATACGCAAGTGATCACTTTCCAGTTGTTTTGAATTATTTGAACAATAAAAAACAATAATTTCCCATAAAATATAGCTTAATGAAAGCTGATTGGGATAAATATAATTTACAAACTAGAAATATCCCTCCCTTTCCACTAAAAACAATGTCACAAATGATTTCTTTTCCAGTTTTGTAATCAGTGCTGCAGATAAATGCATCCCTAAAACTTCTTCAACCCCTAATATATCCCCTGTTCCATGGTGGTCCAACAATTTCTCTTTCTTAGATCAAACCACACACACATTAGCACGTAATCTGAATAGACTAAAGTCTAGATTAAACACCCTTACTAAAGGCCTTTGTAATATAAACAAACTAAACAAGATAGTAGTTATAAATATAACTATTGATCACATTAAACCACTTTACAATAAATATAATGCAAAATTTCAAAAAACAATATTCGAAAAAGCTCAGTCATGGAAAAATTATATTTCGGAGTTGTCGCCAAATACTTCAATTAAGGAAATATGGCACAAAATTTGTAAAATCAATGGTAAACATATAAGACCACCTAGAAGCCCAGTACAATATAATGGCAAACTAAATCATAACCTACAAGATATTTCAAATATATTAGCCAAACACATAGAAGATATTAGTGCTTATTCTAATTTAGATGAACACTTCAAAAGAATTAGAACATAAAAAATTAATTGTACACTTAATTTTGTAAATGATGAGTATCTTGATTATAATCAAGAATTCAATAAGAGTGAACTTAATTTTGCCCTAAAATCATGCCGATCATCGGCTACGGGGGCATGATATTTCTTTTGAAATGATCCAAAATTTAGCTACACTAGCTAAAGAATTCTTATTAAAATTATATACCATATGGCCATTGCATGTCTTCCCAACAAAGTGGAGACATGAAATAATCATACCCATCAGTAAAGCAGGAAAAGACCCTCGCAACCCCACTAATTATAGGCCAGTATCACCAACAAGTTGCTTGTGCAAACTGTTGGAGAAAATGGTTAGTTTGAGATTAACAAGTGTCATAACAAAATACTCAATTTTATCACCTACCCAATCGGGATCAATAGCTGGTAGATCTACACTAGACCCATTAACTCAATTAGAAGATCATATTAAAAAAGGATTTGAAAAGAAAAAGCTGACAGTGGCTATTTACTTTGATATAGAAAAAGCATATGATACCACATGGAGATATAACATTATGCACAAACTCCACAGGTCCAATATTCGAGGTCACCCTCCAATATTAAGTTTTTTAACAAATTGTACATTTCAAGTACGCATAGAAAATACATATTCAAATTCTTACATACAAGAGGAGGGTATCCCTCAAGGCAGTGTTTTGAGCTGCATCTTATTTGCCCTGGCAATAGATGATGTTACTGTGAACCTGCCTGAGGGTGTACAAAATATAGCAACAAATAATATAACCACTAGGACTAACTCGGTAGGTTTCAAGTTGTCGATAAATAAAACAAATGGCATTGTCTTCAGCAGAGACAAAAGATGGTTGAAACAACAAACCATTAAGTTATATCTTTATAATGAAGAGATAAACATGTGCAATAGTGCTAAGTATTTGGATATAATTTTTGACCAACATTTAAATTGGAAAGATCATATCAAATATATCAAAGCCAAAGGATCTAAAGCCTTACATTATTAAAGAAAATCTCACACCAAATGGGGTGCAGGACGAGATACAATGTCAATGTTGTACAGTGCCACAGTACTATCAATTATAAATTATAGCTGTCCAATTTATTCAACTGCCTCAGAAGCAACTCTAAAATCTCTAGATGCTTTACATCACAAGGGGGTGCGTATATGTACAGGAGCCTTCCGCTCATATCCAACTGTCTCTACCCTAGCAGAAGCAGGCCAACTGCCTCTAAAATATTAGAGATCTAATTACTCTAAGAGGCGGCTTATCCCTTCAAGCAGGCACATCTCCTGAATCAAATTTCTCTATCAAAATACAAATAACCTAAATCAAAACTCGTTTACTAAAAAAACTAATTATTGAATTTACATAACATGATACCCAAATTTACCCAAGAGATAAATCAGATCACACCATGGACACTAAAAAGGGCAAAAATATGCACATATATCTTTCAAAGAAATGTATGTTCAACACAGAAATGTACCATCAACATGCCATGGAACACAAGACGGAAGGGTAATCCCTTCACAATCTATACAGATGGATCCAAAAATGAAGCTGGAGTGGGCTCATCAGCCTACAGTATTCAAGTGATGAAACTATCCAAATGGGCCTTCCTCTAATATCATCAGTATTTACAGCTGAATTAACAGCCATACAATTGGCTCTCCAGATTATATCCAAAAAAGGACTTCCTTCAGCCCTCATATTGAGCGACTCAAGAATTGCAACTGAAGCGATAGGGTAATTTAAATCAAATAATCACCTTGTCCAAAAAATCCAGCGGGAAATTCATCAACTACAAACGGCCTTCAAGTTCATAATTTGTTGGATCCCAGCCCATGTAGGCATTGAGGGTAATGAGAAAGCAGATAAAGCTGCTAAATTGGCTTGTACAATCCCCCCAACTACTACGAAAGCTCCCATATCAGACTGGCTAGCATCAGTTAAACCTTTAATTTATAGGGATTGGCAAAATGATTGGACAAATATACCCCCTCAAAACAAAGACAAATGGTCAAATATACCCCCTCAAAACAAAGACAAATTAAGAACGACGTTATAAAGTGGCATTCTTCTACCCAAAAACAAAGAATTAAGTCATTTTAACAAGACTCAGAATAGGACATTCCAGACTCTCACATGGTCATCTGATGTCAACTCCGCACACAAATCCAATAACTTGTGAAAGATGTAACATCCCAATAACAATCAAACATGTCTTGATTGACTGTCCCAGATGGCAGCATGAAAGAAATACTTATTTACAAAATAAATCAGTAAAGGATATTCTAGCTGAAGGTAATAACTTTTCAATTAACATCATTATCATCTTAAACAAAATTAAATTAATAAAATATAATTTTCCTCCCTTTTTTTCTCCCTTTTTCCCTGTTTTCCCTTGATTTTTTGTTTTAATTTTTTCATGTTTTATTTAATTTTTTATGTATTCTTCCCCCCACCTTTTTTTTCCCAGCCTGAGAAGAACCCTAAAAGGGTTCAGAGGTTTGGTTAAACAAATCATTTATAACTAACTAATTGACTATAAGTACTGACACAAAGTGATCAGGTACCTGGTTATTAGTCATAATAAGACCAAAAAAGTTATCTCACTTCAGCCAGACACTTGAAACTGCATAAAAATATTAAGACTGAATACTGTAAAGGTACAGTGATCCCTTAATACTTGCTTAACACTTGAAAATTCAATCTAAATTTATCAAGTTACGGGTGAGGTAACAACTGATAAGTTATAAACAGACTAGGGGAAAAAGGGCATACTGCAACAAATACTATAATTGTTTCCCTGGTTCTATTTCACCTAGATAAGTCTCAGGTGAACAAGCAGATATATCACGTACCTTGTACTTACAAATATTTCTAATCACTGGTGGTCAAAATGAAACTCTGTGCTTTTAAAACTTTAAACAGACAAATTTATTTCTAAGTTCAAAAGTTATGAGCAGAGTTCACAATCTCAAGATTCACTATTACTTGACAACAGTGTAAGATTTACATATTTCTTGACCAAAATTGTCACAACACTTAATTATCATGAAATCACTTTTAAATAAAATTCAAACCATTAACTTTCACTCAAGTTTTAGATATAAATCTGAACAAATGCAATTAGCCCAAGTGTTCACTAAAACATAATAAATGGGGAGTCAACATGGGTATTCACTGAAATCTCAATAATAAGTATGCACTGAAATCTCAATTATGCAAATTAACACGAACAAAACTCTTAAGTAATCACCAACACAAACCTTTGGTTAACATTTTGAAATTACACATACACATATAAGAATGAAATATGCAAAAAATGGTAATATACCAACAGCAATTTCACTATGACAAAATATGAATTAAAGATTATATCACTCTCAAAAGATTACCTTTACTTTAAAAAAAAAAAAAAAAAGCCAAACTCACATCTTTATAAAACTTTCTCAAAGGCAACACTTCAGTTTTCACCTACTTACAATACAAGCAAATAAGCACATTACCTTACTCCTTTTGTAATATATAAACAATGGTTGAACACAAGTATTTTATGACCATACACAAATATACATTTAGGAGAGCTTTATAAAACTTTTATATTTAGGGAGAGCAACCCATTTTACCCCTCTATGACAGAGAGAGAGAGAGAGACAGAATTTCCTGTGTCTTTGAGACCTCTTAGCAGACTAACCCTGTTAGTCCAGTAATCTGGTTTTTATCCTCAAACTAAGTTGCCAATTAGCCACTTCAAATCTTAGAATAACTTGAGCCCCTTTGTCCCACATCCCAGAACACACAATGCACAGAACACCTTATTCTACAAACACCCCCTAGATTCTGACCCCTTGTCGTGGGTAGGGGGCTTAGGGACCAGCAGAAGGGTCTTGACACCTGATTGGGATTCCTCTCCACTAGTCTTGAGACTCTGCTGCCGATCCAACTAAATTCGTCAGAACTATCTCTTCTTTCTAGAAATTTTCATTCTTACTACATCCTTCTCCTCCATGTCACATTTTTATTAACATTTTGGATTAATTATGTGGAATTTTCCACTTTTGCAAAAATTTCGCTGCTTAGGTGAGTCTGAGAAGGGACCGTGTTTTGGGAGGGGTTGGCATCTGAAGCTAATTGTGGGAGTTGTGGTGGTTAAGTCACCACCTGACATGGTTTGGATCCAAGAGGTAGTGATGGGACCCTCCCATTGCTATCTTGAGGGCGGAACCATCTCCAGGCATCAGCCCATCGGAATCCAGGGGCTGGTGTTTGGGATGGGACTCTGGCTTTTGTCCGGAAGCCCACCAACATGCTTACAGTGGGGAGTCGGTCCCCATTGGTGGGGGGCAGAGCTCTCAGCAGGCGGATAGGCTTATACCTGGGCCACTGAAAGCGTGTTGGTGCTATCCCGTCAGGGTAGGGTATGGGGTGGACCATTGGGAGTCAACTCTCACTTGTGCCATTGGCGGAGAATCCCAATACCTGACTGATCCACGGTGCCTTCTTGATATAACCAAGCAGTATATAAAATGCTCTCTCAAAATGGATTTGGCCTCATGTATTCCCTCCTGGATCTGGCGACTTACTGGCACGGGAAACGACTTCTGGCGTAGACATGGACACGAGCTCGACCATTGGACTAACTCCAGACTCCGAGACACCAGGGAGGTATCAAAACTGGTGGAATTGACTTAGATAGAGTGCTCTATTGCACTAACATTAGCCTATCATTGGACTATGAATGCTTGTTCAGTGTAGCCAAGCAATTTGGAAAAGTAGAAAGAATAAAATTGACTCTAGAAAAGACAAGCGGACTTTTTCTGCTTATATTAAATTCTCTTCTTCCCAGGAAGCATATGAGGCTCAGAAGAAATTACATGGCCATGTCCTCAACGATGCAGTACTCAGCACGAAGGTGTTTTCAGTGAGAAATGTGAATGACGATCTATTTGATTTTGTACCAAAGGATGAAGAACGTGAATCGTCTCCATGCAGCAGAACACTCCCCCCCCCAATTTGGCATGTTGCTAGCTTTAAGGAGGGAAGGGATAATCTCATAAAAGGTGCCGAATGCATTGAGAACAAAGTGGGTACTATCCCCATCGGAAATTTGAAAAGGTATGGGAAGAACTTATTAATAAAAGCAGGAAACGAGACGCAAGCAGTATTGTTAACCAAATTCAAACCACCTGAAGATGGGAATATTGAACATATTGCGTCCCATAAATTCTTTAACACTTTAAGAGGGGTGGTATACTCTAGAGATCTTCATGCCTTTAATGAGGAGGAAATTCTCAAACGATGCCCCCCTTGCATATACCAAGTTAAAAACTGGGAGGCGATGCAGCCATCCTACTAACCTTCTCCTCTAGTTATTTACCTGACACCCTCATCGTCGGCCACGAAAGGATGCAGGTAAAAAAATACAAACGAAAGCCAAAACAATGCCGTAAATGTTACGAATACGGCCATATTCAAATCTCATGTATTAATAAAAAAAGATGTTCTGTATGCTCTGTAGAGCATGACAACCCTGAGTGTGAAGCAGCCCGGTACTGTTTTCAATGCGAAGGCGACCACACTCCAAATTCTAGGACCTGCCCCAGGCACAGGTTCGAAGAAGAAGTGCTGGCAGTGGCAGACAACGAACACATCAGCCTTAGTGCAGCAAAGCGGGTGGTAATGGCAGCGAATAGAAGTGCCAACTCCACTTATGCTTCTGTCATAAGGTTGATGAAGAATCCTAATAAAGCAAAGCCTCCAATAACATCTACTAGTAGGCTCTGGAAACCTGCTTCTACATCGGCCGAAAACAATAATCAGAACCCTGAATCACGAAGTACTTTGAAGCCTAGTACCAAACACTGCACTTCAAAAAGCATGGACAATCTACACCACAAAGTGGAAACAAAAGTAAAGGCAGGAGATTCAGCACCCAAACAAAGCTTGCAAACATATGCGAACATTCCCACCAAGAAAGAATCGAAGGAACAGCCCCAAATAAGGAGAGCAAACTCTAACCCTTCGGTCGTTACTACCACTAACAACAGGGATAAGGTAGCAGCTGCTTCCACAAGAAAGCGCACAAGGAACACATCCCCCAGTGATGAGGGTTTTATAATAAAAACATCAAATGGGTTCAGTGTGCTGGAAGAGATCTCCCCACCCAGAAAGGTGAGTCCAAATGTATATAAAGCCCAAAGCCAAGTGAGTGCTTACCAGTCATGCCGTCCTAAGACTCAAAGCAACAGCAACAACAATATTCAGAAGACCAGTGAACACCCTGACCATCAAAGGCATAACACAAAATCTGATGGTAAGCCAAAACCCTGACCTTTAACAAGGACGAAAAGGGATCAAAACCACCTCTGATAAAGGAGAACTTTCCTCTCCAACCTAGGATCGGCACTTCCCCTCCAGTGAGTGGGAAGTAGTACTTTAACTTTTTTACATTCACTTACGACATCCTCCAGTGGAACTGCAAAGGTCTCAGAGCCCGTTCTGAAGATCTTAAAGTTTTAATGAATGAATTCAGCCCAGGGATCGTATGCCTGCAAGAAACAATGATAGGAAACTCTCCTTACAACCCTGGACTTGATTATGCCATGTTTAATTCTACTCCCAGTTGGTGGTCGTGCTCATGGAGGTGCTGCAATTATTATCAATAAGTCTTTGCAGCACTCCACAATACAACTAAATACAACTCTCCAAGCGGTTGCAGTGTCTGCCATCTTAGACAAGAGGATCACGGTCTGCTCACTATACCTCCCACCAGACCTTTCTTTTAACATTGGAGATATTCAGTCCTTGATTAACCAACTTCCCGCTCCTTTTCTCGTATTAGGAGATTTTAATGCCCACAACCCCCTTTGGGGAAGTCAGTGTTTAGACGGCAAAGGGAAAATAATTGAGGACCTTATTGATACGAATGATGTTGCACTATATAATAATGGGTCAATGACCTTCCACAATATTCATCATAATCATCTTTCTGCACTGGACCTTAGTATTTCTTCAACAAATATCCACCTTGACTTTAACTGGTCTGTTAATGAAGATTTGAATGGCAGTGATCATTACCCGATCCATCTGAAATATGCTGTAAATGCCCCATCTGAAACATTACCTAAGTGGAAGGTAGAGGATGCTGACTGGGACAAGTTCAGTCAAGGAGTCAATCTAGATAAGGAATTTGAGTCATTTCATTCTCACCTGGATGCCTATGACTACTTCATTGAATCCACTCTGAAGAGTGCCGAGGGCTCGATCCCTAAGACAAAAGGTAAACCTCGCAGACCTGCAGTTCCCTGGTGGAATAAGACATGTGGTACTCTGAGGAAAGTCACTAGGAAGTGCTACCGACGATACAAAACTAGTGGCTCCCCTCAGTCTAAATTAATCTATAATCGTGCGTTAGCCAAGCAGCGGCGTTTTTATAAGAAAGCCAAAAGAGAGAGTTGGCTTTATTATATCAATGGAATCAATTCCAAAACTCCATTGAGAGTGGTGTGGCGCAAAAATTAGGAAACTGAGTGGAAAATTTGTTGCGTCACCATTACCCTCATTAAAAGTCAATAACACTCTGATCACAGAGCCCACTGAAGTTGCCAGTGAGCTGGGAAAACACATTTCTCAAGTTTCCAGCCCTGATAATTATTCTCTAGAATTTCAGAGAATTCGGAAGGCTGAAATGACTCTGAAATTTGATTCGGGAAAATCTGAACCATACAACCACAAATTTTCCTTAAGAGAATTTCGGGAAGCACTCTCTTCAACTGAAATCAACAGCTCCCGGGGGTGATTCAATTTTATATGAAATGCTTAAACACCTCCCAGATGATGCCAAAAAGTATCTACTCAAGATTATAAACAAAATATGGGAAACTGGAATTTTACCCAAGGACTGGAAAATATCCATAATTGTCCCCATAAAAAAGCCTAATAAAGACGCTTCCCAAGCAACCAGCTATAGACCAATAGCTCTTACCAGCTGTGTTTGTAAGCTGACGGAGAAAATGATAAACACCAGATTAGTTTGGCACCTGGAAACTAAAGGACTAATAACTCCATTTCAATTTGGTTTCAGGAAAAATCGTTCCACCCTTGATCCTTTGCTGAGGCTGACCAATCAAATCCAGCAAGGATTTGCCAAACGATGTCAGACTATCGGGGTATTTTTCGACCTAGAGAAAGCATATGACACTACTTGGAGAATTGGCATCTTAAAACAATTGCACAAAATGGGCATATGTGGAAGAATGATTAAATTCATATATTCCTTTTTAACAGAGAGATTTTTTAAGGTTAGAGTGGGCAACACACTCTCCCAACCTTTTGTGCAGGAGGAGGGTGTTCCACAAGGAAGTGTGTTAAGTGTGACACTTTTTTCAGTTGCAATAAACAGTATTGTGCAACAAATATCATCACCTGTTAAATGCTCGCTTTTTGTTGATGACCTTGCAATATACTGCACAGGATATGATGCCTCGTCAGTATGTAAACATTTGCAAAGGTCTGTTAATGCTATTACAAAGTGGGCTGATGAGAATGGTTTTAAATTCTCTTCCTCGAAAACAGTTTCTGTAAGATTTACTAGGTGCCAGCGTGTGGAAGAGGTTCCCACCCTTAGTTTAAAAGGATCTATCATTCCTTATGAAAAGGAAGTAAAATTTTTGGGAATGACCATTGACCAGAAATTGACATGGGCCAGCCACATAAATGCCTTAAAGACTAATGTTAAACAATCTCTCAATATCTTAAAGGTTGTCTCTGGATTTAGTTGGGGAGCTGATAAAAATCCCTGCTGAGACTGTATGACTCGTTGTGTCGATCCAAGCTAGACTATGGCTGTCAGATTTATTCCTCAGCTTGTAAAACCAAGCTGAAGGAACTGGACGTTGTACACAATATGGGGCTGAGAATATGCTCAGGAGCTTTTAGAACTTCGCCTGTTGAAAGCATATATGTTGATACAGACCAACTTCCCCTTGATCTAAGGAGGCAAGAACTAGGATTAAGATACATGGCTAGAATTAAAAGTGCTCCCAAAAATCCCTCCTTCCAAGTGCTGAGGGAAGCAGACTCACGGGTCTTTTCTGGTACAAGAGCCTCTAGACCATTCCAAATTAGACTAAATGAAGATGTTAGGGATAGTCATCTTAAATCCCAGAAAGTCATGGAAGTGAAACATCCTGTGTCTCCTCCATGGCTTATCCCAGCAGCATCCGTGTGCAAAAAGCATATAACAAAAAGACTGTCCTGAGGAAGAGATTAGGGAAAGTTCTTGGAGCACGATACTGCCCATACTAATGTGACAAAAATCTATACTGATGGATCAAAGTCGGATAGTGGTGTTGGCTGTGCAGTTATCCTTGGTGATACAGCATATACAGCTAAACTACCTGACTTTGCATCCATATTCACAGCAGAACTAACAGCCATAGTCTCTGCCCTGGATATAGTTTTTGAAAGTAGCGACACTAATTTCGTCATCTACTCGGACTCAAAAGCACTTTAGAAGCAATAAAAAAATTCAATAGCTTCCATCCATTAGTTCAAAAAGTTCAGGAATCGCTCTTCCATTTGTATTATCTGGGTAAATCTGTCTCTTTCTGTTGGGTCCCTTCTCATGTGGGGATTTGTGGAAATGAGATGGCAGATAGGGAAGCGAAAGGTGCTAGTGTCTATTCAGAAACAGCCTTTAGTAAAGTGCCTCATACAGACCTAAAAGGTCCTTTTAGATCTTATATTTTAAACAAATGGCAAGAAAGATGGACTTCTTCTCTTGCCAATAATAGAAAGTATAGAAAAATCAGAAATAGTATATTGTTGTGGCTTTCGTCTTTCCAGTCGGATAGACGAACAGAAATAGTTTTAAGCAGAATGAGGATTGGGCACACTTATTTGACCCATCAGTTTATTTTAGAAGGGGCAGCCTCCCAGAGTGTGCTTGCGGTGGTGAGATGCTAACAGTGGAGCACATTCTGGTTGCTTGCCCCAGATATTTTAACCAAAGAGAGAGATATTTTAGAGGTAAATCCCTCTGTGATATTTTGGGAGATGAAGCAGATATTTCTGCTCTCATCCCCTTTTTAACGTCCATAAACATTTTTAATAAAATTTAATTATATTTTATTAATCACATCATAGATATATATATATATTTATTTATTAAGCATTTTCTTCATTAATTCATTCATTTATCATATTGTAATTTATCTATGAACCATCTTCATCATACACTCATTAACTCATTTTTCATAATATAATTTATTTAGTTTCCATTACGGCGCTGAATGGCTTCTTTGGCCCCAGTGCCTGGGCTTTTGCCCTAAAACTCATACATCCATCCATCCATTATTCTACAAACAGAATACTCAATACTGAATACTCACAGTATTCCAAGGCTCAGAGGAAACATGCCAGAGCTCTTTTCTGTATGATTGACAGCATCCGCCCTTTAGGCTGGACACCTGGGTAAATAGAAGTAAATTTGCGAACGATCTGGCTCAAAAAGTCCTGTCAACTTGTCAGACTACCTTCCCTCCCTTTTCCTCCTCCTCAGATTATGGAACACATAATAAGGCATAGAGAAAAATAATAATTTCAGAACAGGCACACAACAAATATGTAATAAGCATTCGGACTTGCGAGCTGTCATCTCGTCAAGATAAGCGAAGTGGCGTCCAATACTCCCACCCAGCTATGTTAACACAAGATGGGGTTATCTGAAAATGTTTCAAAATATCTCTCTCTCTCTCTCTCTCTCTCTCTCTCTCTCTCTCTCTCTCTCTCTCTCTCTCTCTCTCTACAGCATTTAAACTTTTAACTTCCACGAACACAGTGTGTTATAAACATGAATGATTATACGTTACAAAGTCACCTCAAAACATATGAAATAGCTGAAGATTATATCAAAATATAGAACACGAGACATCTGTAAGAAATAAAGACATCTCAAAATCATAGACATCAAATCAAAACACACACAAACTCATAATATTCCTCCCCCCACAAGATTAACCTGGGTTTAAATCCAATAATTCGGAACGGGATAAATAATCTACAATTACACTGCTCCTTCCAAAAATGTTCTCTTTACGCAACAAGATTATACAAATTATACAAACAATCGGGGGAATTACTATGGCTGAAAAACTTGCACAAAATAAGCAGTAAACTCTAGGCATATTCACAAATCTTTGTAACTCTTCCACCACTTTAGAAACAACTTTGGCTTGCCAAGTATATCAAGTAATTGATCAATAAGTGGTAAGGGATAATTATCAGCTACACTGATGGAATTCAGTTTACCATAATCGGTACACATCCTACCCCCTTAGTGAGAGACTGCCGTGACGTAGTCACATGGCTCCAGCATAGAATATTCTTTCTCATGCTGTAGATTTGCGACGGGCAAGGGGGCTCTCGAACGAGGGGAAATCATTCCCCCTGTTTGACTCTCTCTCTCTCTCTGTCCTCTTTTTCTTCTACTCCTTTTTTACTTCTTCCTCCAGCTTATTTTTCAATTCTCTTCCATCTTCCTATCCACCTGCTATGACTACCGCTTCTATATATGTATATGTGTGTGTGTGTACTGTATGTATGTATATGCATATATGTGTATATATATATATATGTATGTATATACGTATATTTTCCAACTCTTTGGCTTACATAGTGTGGATATTTCCACCTTCATTAAATTTCCTGTCTGTGTGAAAGGAAAGGGCATCATACCTTGGATTGGGGTTCATGTTTGAAGCTAAATGTGGGAACTGTGATTGGGAGCGTCACCCAATCCGATGATGTTTGGACCAGAAGGGTGTTAGTATGATGTCATATTGACACCCTGAAGGCGGAACTATCCCTGAGATCAGCCCGTGGATTCCAGGGGTGGGCTATTATTACGGGTAGGACTCCCGGCATATTTTCCGGTATGCCCACCAACATAGTCAGAGTGGGGATGATTGCATTCTAGTAATAGTCTCGGTCCCAACAAGCGGGTTAGGCTTACACTTGTGCCTCTCTGGTATGTTGGTGCTATCCCTTTTTGGGTAGGGTAAGGGGTGGACATCTGGGAGTCAGTTCCTACTGGTGTCGTTAGCTGAGAATAGGGCCCCATGAAAAGTCAATGGTGCCTCTTCGGTGCTCACCAGCAATTTTTTTTTTTTTTTTTTTTTCATGGAAGGTCCCCATGTTGAAATTAGTACCCTGGGCCAAATGACAATCAGACACGGTTGACGACCCAATGCCAGGCAAGAAGGAATACAGCCAGGAATCCCCAACAAAAGCATCTGGTTCCAGTATTGTCACACTGGAACCATTTGCAATAAAGAAAAGCAAGAAGTATGAAATAGTTCCTGGGGTCTTTGTACCCAACTCATATGAAAAATATCTAAATTTGAAGCTTAATGGTGACAATATTGATATTTTTGAGGTAAACAGGGAAATTGTAAAATGCTGTGGCAGACAACCGAAAATATCTCCTCAGAACAGTAATATGCTCCTAGTAGAGAGTATCTCCTCAGAGGAAAGCATGAAGTTGATGAGTTTGTCGGCCCTTGCGGGAGTTACAGTGGAGTGCACTCCCCACTCCAGCTTGAACTGCAGCAAGGGTTTGATTTATGCCCCTCAGCTAATGGGTTTCTCTGAGGAGAAGCTTTCCAATGAATTGAAAGATCAGGGTGTAATTAAGGTGAACAGGATCACAAAGAAGGTGGATAGAGATTGGATACCTCAACCTACCTTGATATTGACATTCATTATGTTAAGACTCCCAGAGTATGTCTCTGCAGCCTGGCATAGATACAAAATAAAACAGTACATCCTGAGGCCCAGAAGGTGTTTCCACTGCCAACGTTTCGGACACACCCTTCAGACGTGCCGGTCGAAAATACAAGAAAATCCTGCGGTTTGTGTCAACTGTGGAGATGATGAGCATGGTATGTGCACAAGGGAACCTAAATGTGTTCACTGTGGTGAGGGACATGCATCATCATCTCAACAGTGTGACATATATTTATTTGAAAAAGAAATTCAGGCATTAAGAGTGATGGAAAGGATAACGTTTAAGGAAGCAAGAGAGAGCAAAAGCTAAGATTGTAAGACCTGGTCTAAATTTTGCCTCAGTAGTAGCAAAACTTAGAAACCAACAGAAAGAGACAAATTAAGTAACCAAAATAAGAAGCACAAAGGTAGAGTCAAAAAAAGAATCGCTGAAAAGATGCCTAACAGATTCATCAGAATCTATTGATGATGGTAATCCGAAGACAAGGTTCAGTAGAACCAACAAGGAAGACATCAACATAGAGCTAAGAAAAATTGAAGTGTCAGTTGAGACACACCCTCCACCATCTGCCTCTTTGGAGGCGGGGCCAGCACTCGCTGGCCCGGTGCCAGCTTCTGTTGGTGCCAACTCCTCTTTGGAGGACAAACCAGCAGATGCTGGTCCCCCAGCGCCAGTCCTTGCTGGCGCTTCTGCCTCTTTAAAGGCAGAGCTGGCTACTGCCAGCAATAGCAAGATAGATGAGGAGGTCTCTTTAAAGAAGACCTCTGCTCTCTCCGTCTCGATTGAGACGGAGAGAAAAGAAACTAAAAAACCCCTCAGTGTCAAAGACACTAAAGGAAAGGATGTTGGCTCTTTCAAGGTGGTTATTCCCCCCAAGAAGCCAACAAAACTGCCCATTAAATTGCCCTCCCCAAGAAGAAAAAAGAACCCTCCCAATCTTGTAAAAAGGAACCATACTGTTGGTCCCAGACAGAAATAAATTCACTTCCATAATTCAGTGGAACTGTCAGGGACTCCGAGCAAAGTATGAGGAAGTGAAGCTCTTGCTCTATGAGCATTCCCCTGTTGGGTTATGTTTACAAGAGACCATGCTAGGTTGTCCTAGGGAATATGTTCACTTCAGAACTGAATTTGATTTGGAAGTGGGAAATCACGGTGGATCCCTCATCTACATCCGTCGAGATACTCCACACTACAAAGTAAAACTAAATACTCCACTTCAAGCTGTGGCTGTATGGATTAATTTAAGAAGGCAATATACTATATGTTCCCTTTACAATCCACCCAATAGTCATGTCTCCCGAGAGGACTTAATATCCTTAATGTGGCAGCTACCAGAGCCATTTCTTCTTCTTGGTGACTTCAACAGCAGACATCCATTGTGGGGAGATGTAACATCAAACCAAAAAGGGAATATGATGTCATCTATTGTAGAAAATGAAGATAGAGGCCTTCTTAATACTGGAGAACCTACCCATTATCACATTCAGACTGGTACTGTCTCCTGCATTGACCTTTCAATTTGTAGCTCTAATTGCTGTGTTGATTTTAGTTGGAGAACAAGTGATGACTGGCATACCAGTGACCATTCTCCCATTATAATCAGCACCAATGATGATCCACCTATCCCAAGATCACCACGATGGTGCTTAGAGAAAGCAAATTGGAAAAAATTCAAAGATTTGAGCGAGCTGGAAGGGGATGCCAAAGATTTCCCAAGTGTAGATGATGCCATCGATCTACTCAGTGGAACTTTCCATACTGCAGGCTTACATTCAATTCCTCGAACTAAAGGACTTTTCAGGAGACGGCCAGTTCCATGTTGGTCAGAAGAATTAAGGCTGCTGCATCGAGCTACAAGGTCATCATTGACCAAGTGCCGTAGACATCGCACTGTGGATAATGTCATCACTTATAAACAGTGTAGGGCACGATTTCGAAAAGCTATGAAAGCTGCCAGAAGACAATCATGGGCAGGATATGTATCCTCTATTAACAGCAGAACACCAGTCAGCAGCATTTGGAAGAAAATAAGAAAAATTCAGGGTAAATTTACACCCAACCCTCCTCCAGTCCTTAAAGTAAATAATAATCATGTCACTGATGCCACAGAAGTTAGTAATATATTTTCTGAACACTTCGCTCGAGTCTCTGAAAAATCAGATAGGTCTCCAGGACATCATTTCAGAATGATGGAAGAACAACAGGTACTCGATTTTTCATCAAACAAAAGTGAATCTTACAATATGCCTTTTTCTGGAAGGGAATTTGACTGCTTTAGCCAGGAGCAAGAACACTGCCCCTGGCCCAGATGAGACTCCTTATGAAATGTTTAAACACATTTCAAGGAACACAAAACTTTTTATAATGAGCATTATCAATAGAATATG
Source organism: Macrobrachium rosenbergii (assembly GCF_040412425.1). Taxonomy (NCBI): domain Eukaryota; kingdom Metazoa; phylum Arthropoda; class Malacostraca; order Decapoda; family Palaemonidae; genus Macrobrachium; species Macrobrachium rosenbergii. Next base: position 37,921,718 of record NC_089753.1, on the reverse strand, counting down.
GGATGAAAGCAGCTACCCTAGCATATGGGAATTGGCAACCATGTTACCATTTCTTAAGGCTGGAAAAGATCCTCTCTATGCAGCAAGTTACCGCCCCATTGCGTTAACTTGCTGTTTGTGTAAATTAATGGAAAAAATGGTAAATGTAAGGCTGATGTGGTATTTAGAGCACAACAGTATCTTAACACCTTCTCAGTGTGGCTTTCGAAAAATGCACTCCACATTGGATATCTTACTGCAACATGAAACCTCTGTCTGTGAAGCATTTGCCTCCAAACAACACCACGTGACAGTGTTTTTTGATATAGAAAAGGCATATGACACTGCTTGGAGACATGGAATCCTCAAGACAATGCATAATAGTGGTCTACGAGGAAAATTACCTTTGTCAGATCATTTTTACATCGTAGGTATTTTAAAGTTAAAGTTGGCAGTACTTTATCAGAGAAAAGGTGCCAAGAAGGTGGTGTTCCCCAGGGCAGTGTTCTCAGGGTAACACTTTTTGCTCTGGCCATAAACAGTGTTACATCTGTTATTCCAAAAGAGGTCTTAAAGACGTTATTTGTGGATGACCTGTCAGTCTATTTTGCTGCCACCCGGATGACTGTAGCCGAAAGAAAGTTACAATTAACGATAAATAAAATAAGTTGGGCTGAGAAACAGGGTTTTAAAATCTCTGTAAGCAAGACTACTGCTGTCCACATCTGCCGGATTAGGGGAGTACATCCTGATCCAGACCTCTATTTGTATGGCCATAGAATCCCATGTGTAGAACAAGCGCGTTTCTTAGGCCTAATTTTTGACAGCAGAATGACTTGGGTCCCCCATATCAAACATATCAAAGCAAAGTGCCTAGAAGCTCTACACATCTTGAAGGTGCTGTCCCATACCAGCTGGGGAGCTAGTAGAAATCTTATACTAAAGCTTCATAAAACCTTAATCTTATCAAAGCTGTCATACGGTTGTGAAGTATATTCTTCAGCCTCTTCATCTAACTTAAAAATTTTAGATTCTGTTCATCATTCAGGTATTCGTATAGCCACAGGAGCTTTTCGTTCATCACCAATATCTAGTTTGCTAGTTGATGCAGGAGAAGTAAGTATACCTTAGTTTTACCAGACCACTGAGCTGATTAACAGCTCTCCTAGGGCTGGCCCGAAGGATTAGACTTATTTTACGTGGCTAAGAACCAATTGGTTACTTAGCAGCGGGACCTACAGCTTATTGTGGAATCCGAACCACATTATAGCGAGAAATGAATTTCTATCACCAGAAATACATTCCTCTAACTCTTCATCAGCCGGCCGCGGGAATTGAACTCCGGTCCATCGAGCGACAGTCTGAAGCTCAACCGGTTCGGCTAACAAAGGGCTTGATGCAGGAGAAATGCCCCTTGAACTTTATCGTCAGTCATCTTTACTTCGATACTGGTTTAGAGTGCAAAGACTTTCCAAATCTCTGGCATTTGCTGTGGCAAACAGAAATATTTTTAACAGTTTTTATGAAAATCATCCAAGGTATCCTACTTCTTTTAGCTATAGAATTAAAAATATTTTAGAGGATACAAATATTGGAAAAATCCCCATACTTCCTTTTGTGTATCCCATTACTCCTGTCTGGAAGTTACCTGCTGTGAAATTCTGCAGGTACTTCAGTGGAGCAAAGAGGGATAAATCTGATGAGGAAATGAGGGCAATATTTTTAGAGCATGCTTCAGAGCATATGGATACAAGATTTATATTTACCGATGGTTCCAAATCCAATGCTGGCGTTGGTTATGGAGTTTTTAGTGAATCTTTTAACTGAAGAGGTGCGCTTCCTTCAGTTGCTTCAAACTTTACAGCTGAGCTGTATGGCATCTTAGTAGCTCTGGAACATATTGCAACACTCCCAGTGTCTAGCTACACAATATTTTGTGACTCTAAAAGTGCCTTAGAGTCCCTGGAAGTCAATACTGATCATCCCTTAGTGTTGAAGATCTTGCAGTGGATCTTCTTGTACCATTGTAGAGGAAGCATTGTTTCTTTTTGTTGGGTTCCTGCCCATGTGAACATATCAGGAAATGATAAGGCAGACCAGCTAGCCAAATTAGCAGCACAAATTCTGATACCCAGAAAATGTCCTGTTCCATATCGTGATGCTTTCCATATTATATGGAAATCCATCCAGCAATTATGGGCACTTCAGTGGGACAGAGTAGGCCCGAATAAAATGAAAGAAATCACTAGTCAGACACACCCTTGGAAATATGACCTAATGCCAAGGAAGTGGGAGGTTGTATTGTGTAGATTACGTATTGGCCATACACGTTTAACTTAGGAATCTTTTTTTATCAAATAGCAGTGAAGCAGGTGGTAATTATAACATGGCAAAACTGTTGGGAGAAAGTATATGTATTAATAATATCTCTTTTATCAAAGAAGCTGGTCTTCTCAAATATATTTGACAGCTGTGCTGTCTTAGTATGTATATATATATATATATATATATATATATATATATATATATATATATATATATATATATATATATATATATATATATATATATATATATATATATTTTTTTTTTTTTTTTTTTTTTTTTTTTTTTTTAATTTATACTGTTTATCGGATCAAATTTATTAATAGTTCTTTTTAGCAGAATTTTATATATTTATTTATTGTAGTTTTTTTTTTTTTTTTTTTTTTTTTTTTTTTTTTTTTTTTAGTGCTGTTTAGCAGAATTTTAATTTTATAACATACTATAAAAGATCACATTTAGTATTCCGCGTCGGTGACCCTGGTAGTTTTGACGCCAGATAACCCACAGTTAATCAATCGGTACACATCCTAAACAAGCCATCTGGTTTCTTCACTAACACACAAGGAGAACTGTAATGACTTGAACTGGGTTCTGCCAGTCTGTGCCGCAATAAATATTCGACTTCCTTTTTCAAAACATCTCGATGAAAGGGTGATACACGGTAAGCTCTTTGCTTGAGTGGTTTAGAATTTTCTCTGATCTTTGTTTAATGCTTTGTTAGGTTGGTACACTTAGGAATGTCTGTAAAAATCTCAGGGAAATTTTGAATCTTCTCACTTAGTTCTTTGCTTTGTTCATCACTCAGATGTTTTAGTTTGTTCTCCAAATTTTCTAATATTGAAGAATTGTTCATCTTGTTTTCAGCTCCCAATTGGTAGCCAACATCGTCCTCTGTAGATGAAGTTGTTTGGGTTATCAACACAATCTCGGTTCTAGTCTCTGATAAGTAGGTTTTCAAAAGATTTTCAAAAGATTTACATGTATCTTCCTCTGTCGTTTTCTTCTCCCTGGTGTTTGTCACATAAGTTCGATCGCTTAACTTTTCTGTTATCCTATAAGGACCTTGAAATTTATTTGTAAGGGGAAACCTTTTCACTGGTAAAAATACTAGAATTTGTTGTCCAACACTAAAATTTCTTAGCTTAGTCTTAGTATCATACTTCCTTTTCATTTTCTTTTGGCTTATCTTCAAGTTTTTTAAAGAGAAATTTCTAATTTCTCTTAGCCTTTTCCTCAAGGTCTTCACATATTCTCCTTGGACTTCCTCTTGATTTTCTTCCCAGTACTCTGCAAGAATTTTCAATGAACCTCACATCTCAACCAAAAATCATTTCGTTTGGTGAACATCCCATACTTTCTTGATACGCATTCCTAACTTCAAATAACATTAAAGGTAAACCAACATCCCATTCTCTTCCCGACTCTAATATTACAGTACTTGGCTAACATAATTTTCAAAGTCTGGTGGAACCTTTCCAAGGCTCCTTGAGTCTCTGGGTGGTAAGCGGTAGATAACTGTTGTTTCACTCCTAACAAGTTCATCACATCCTGGAATAATTTTGAGGTAAAGTTCTTTCCTCAATCACTTTGTACAATTTCTGGAATTCCAAACTTTGAGAAGAATTCCACCAACTTCTCAGCAATTACCTTTGCACTTATACTTCTTACAGGAATCGCCTCAGGATACCTTGTTACTGGACACATTAACGTCAACAGATATTCGTGTCCTTTCTTCGTTTTCGGAGGCGGACCAACCACATCTATTATCACATTGCTAAAGTTCTCATCTAACTTCTATTGGTTGTAGGGGAGCTTTTTGAATAGTTTAATTTGGTTTTCCAGCTATCTGGCATGTATGACACTCCCTGCAAAATTTACTAACATCCTTGTGAAGTCCAGGCCAAAAAAAAAAATACTTCATAACCTTCTCAACAGTCTTCCTGATTCCCATATGTCCAAACTCGTGTGCTACTGTTACAACTTGCTTCCTCAGTGGATATGGAATTAAAATTTGAAAGCAATCCTTCCTTTAGGTAATAACAAGTACTGTATTAGTTTGTTGCATCTCTTCTTGGTCAACAACTCTTAAGAACAAATCCGCTAACGTTTTATCCTCCTGCAGTTCCATTAACTTCTCTCTAGTCACTTGTCCAACTTCAAGGGTTGAATTCTCAATGTCTGCCAACTCTGCTACGCAGAGTCTCTTCACCAATAACAGGATTCTCCTCTTCTTGAAAAATCTCTTCATTACTGATACTAGGGGAAACTTCACTCTCCTTAAACAGCTCCTCTAAGCTCAAAGATCCTAAACTTGATCCTTCTGGTGCAGGTAAATCCTCAGTTTCTTCACTTCTATACTCAGTTCTCATCATACTTCTGGTAGTCACACAACTTGGAAACAGGTGAGGGTTTTTCTTCTCTATCTCTACCGTAGGACTAATCCTTAATGGTTTGTCTGTCACTATAGGACAGGGAATGAAGGGAACAACACCAACTTCATTACCCAGTAAAATGTGCACACCTTCAATAGCGGCATATAGGAGTTACTTTCTCTCCTCCTATACCCTTTAAAAAATCTCTTCCTATACCCTTTAAAATAACTGAATCTCCGGTGAGATTCTTCTCCAACTGGGGATGAGTACCAAGAACTACCACACTATGATTAGTTCCTGTATCACATAATATCTTCACTGGTACCTATACACTCAGAGGGAGTTGCTAGCATACCTTCATAGATATACGGCTGAAAAGCCTCCTCACTGTTCAGCCATTCACTATTTGAAGTTGCATTTCCACTAGTTGCTAAGCACTCTGCTTGTCTCGTTTCATTTTTTCCCACTGTTCTTTATAGTTGGCTTTACCTGGTTACCCCTTATCACCTGTCCAACTGGCTTAATCTGCTGTTGCATCTTATAACAATCTCAACTATAATGTCCTACTCTTCCACACTTGTAGCAAACATTAGTTTTCTGCATCTGTCTTGAGAACAGACTAGAAGGTGAGGGTTTAACATTCCACTGCTGTGGGGTATATCCTGGCTTTGTAATAGTATATAGTTATTAGAAGGGTTTCTCACATCACTGGTCTTAAAACTTGACTGAGACCTATAACCTGTGAATTGTTGGTTCTGGTACTTGACATCATAATTCTTTTTGCTGGATATTGTTATAGTCCTCACTCAGAGTAGCAGCTTTATCAAGTTTCTTCACCTCTCACTCTCTCAAATAAGTTCTTATATGTTCAGGAATTCCTCTTAGATATTGCCCTAAGACTACTAATTCTTCAAGTTCATCCATAGACAACTTTAGCGGCCTCCAACCGTCGTCTAAAATATCTTAATTTATAGGCATAATCTAAGAAAGTCATCTTGTCATCCTTCAAAGATCTGAATCTTTCACTGTAATATTCAGGGGTCATCTGGTAAACTTGCAACACATTTGTGTTTCAGTACACTGTATTCTTTACACTGATCAGCTGATAAGGCTAAATAGGCACTTCTTGCTTTACAAATTAGAACATTCTGTAATAAGACTGACCACTTGTCTTCTGGCCAACCCATACCTGTAGCTACTTTTTCAAAGTGCTCAAAAAACTCATCTGGAGCTGCTTCTGTAAATTTTGGAATTAACTTCTGTACTCTTACTATGTCAAACACAGGGTCTGCATTACCTTGGACATAGTTATATGCGTTTACAGATATGGATTGAGCTCTGATTAACTCCAATTCCCTTTCATGTTTTACTCTTTCTCTATCTTCTTTTTCTTTATCAGCCTGCATCTGCAGCCTAAGTAACTTTTCTTCTGATTCCAGAACCTTAAGTCTACCCCAGTTTTCTTTCGTTTCTAAATGTTTAAGTTCTGCCTCTACATCACCGTTCTCATTCTATTGCATTAACTTATTTGTAAATTCTACCTCAGCTGCATTCAAGAATTCATATGCCTCCCTTAACTCTCCATCTACTTTACCAGAGCTTATTAATGCCTGGATTGCAACACACTTGACTTGTGCCTCAGTCATATCACTAGTAACATTACCCCCACATATCACTGCTAAAAGAGTCCACTGTGCCTTAGGCAGGTGAGATTCAGGTAACTTTGTGATGGTTGGAGCACCTAAAAGTTCCTGAACTTCAGACAGAGCCATTTTCTCTAGTTTATTCAACTAAATAGTTTACAATACACTTCAAAACAATTATATGGTTACTCTCCTACCAAAATATATCCTTAACACCACCAGTATAAACCATAAACCAGAGTGATATTGTGTTTAGTTCTTCCCGGACAATGGGCACCAAATATTTTGTTTAATTCTCCCAGGTCTGGGCACCAAATATTTTGTCACCAAGTGATCAAGTACCTGGTTATTACACAAATAATAAGACCAAAAAAGTTACCTCACTTCAGCCAGACACTTGAAACCTCATAAAAATATTATGACTGAATACTGTAAAGGTACAGTCATCCCCTAAAACTTGCTTAACACTTGAGAATTCAATCTAAATTTATCAAGTTATGGGTGAGGTGACAAATAAGTTATAAACAGACTAGGGGAAAAAGGGCATCACTCCAACAAATACTGTAATTGTTTCCCCGATTCTATTTCACCTAGATAAGTCAGGTGAACAAGCAGATATATCACTTACCTTGTACATACACACAAATATTTCCAATCACTGGTGGTCAAAATGAAACTCTGTGCTTTTAAAACTTAAAACAGACAAATTTATTTCTAATTTCAAAAGTTATAAGCAGAGTTCACAATCTCAAAAAGATTCACTATTACTTGACAACAGTGTAAGATTTACATATTTCTTAACCAAAATTGTCACAAAACTTTTTCATGAAATCACTTTAAGTAAAATTCAAACCATTCACTTTCACTCAAGTTTTAGATATAAATCTGAACATCTGCAATTAGCCCAAGTGTTCACTAAAACAATACATGGGGAGTCAACACAAGTATTCACTGAGATCTCAATAATAAGTATGCACTGAAATCTCAATAATGCAGATTAACACCAACAAAACTCCAAATAATCACCAACACAAACCTTTGGTTAACATTGTGAAATTACACACACACACACATATAAGAATGAAATATGCAAAAAATGGAAATATTCCAACAGCAATTTCACTATGACAAAATATGATTAAAGATTGTCAATCTCTCAAAAGATTACATTCACTTTAAAGAAAAAAAAAGGTAAACTCACGTCTTTATAAAACTTTCTCAAAGACAACACTTCAGTTTTCACCTACTTACAATACAAGCAAATAAGCACAGTACCTTACTCCTTTGGTAATATATAAACACAATGGTTGAAGAACACAAGTATTTTATGACCATACACAAATATACATTTGGGAGAGCTTTATAAAACTTACATATTTAGGGAGAGCAAGCAATTTATACCCTTCTATGATTTGAGAGAGAGAGAGATTTCTTGTCTATGAGACTTCTTAGCACACCCTGTTAGTCCAGTAATCTGGTTTTTATCCTCTAAGTTGCCAATTAGCCACTTCAAATCTTAGAATAACTTGAGCCCCTTTCTCCCACATCCAGAACACACAATACACAGAACACCTTATTCTATGAACAGAATACTCAATACTGAATACTCAAACGTCATATATTAACGAAAAAATAGCTAAATTAATTTCACAACAAGACCTATTTAAGTTATATTTCGACTACGAAGTGTTTTTAAGTCGAAATATAACTTAAATAGGTCTTGTTGTGAAATTAATTTAGCTATTTTTTCGTTAATATATGACGTTTGCGGGAATCGCGGCTGGCCGTTTTGGGGGCATGTTTTTTTGAGTAAAAAAAAAAAATCAAGATTCCATTCGCTATTTTCTCTTGATTTCATCATATGAGCTTTACGTATTTATCTTTTATCGGCGTGAAAACAGTAGTAATTTGTATTCTTTCATGCCCAGTAGTTTTGATTAAAATACATTCTCTCCAGTTTTATTTACGGTCGAGTTTCATCCATGTTGCCGATGCACGATAATTTATAGTCATTAGAAGCTTGAATATTGTTTTCTCAGCTTCAGCTACAACTTGCAGCTTAAAGTTACTTTAGCAGTATATTTCCCTGCCAATCTTTTCTCCAAAGCGAACAAGTGTATAGTGTAAAAAATATTTCAGTCCTATTGTACAGTACTTAACGTCATTTGTAACATAACTACAGTAATTGTGTATTACCGTACGATGGTTGAAATACAAGCACAACAGTAGTTGTCCGATACGATTATTAGCAAAACAACAGTTTCCCGTTCGGTTTATGGCTGTACACATTTACGCAAGAATATAACGTTACTAACAATACTTTTATCATTCTCTTTTACTTTTTTAACTAGCAGATGGGATAAAGAGATGGAGGAAAAGAAGTTGGTCTCTCTCGCTGCCTGCGCCTGCGCGAAATCTAAAAATATTTCTTAAATATTTTCGTATCGGTATTAATTGCTAACCCCATCGTAAACTTGAAATATCGTAAGTCGAATTATCGTAACTTGAGCACTACCTGTATTTGATAATTGTCTTTTCTTTATTAACCAACTTGTACTGATTTATGGGATATTTTAATTCTAGGATGAGGTGCTTAGCTACTGTGTTTCGTGTATTCTAGCCTAATAAATGGCTAATCCGGCTCCCTCTAGGTCCCAGTGATGCCGGATTAGTGATGGTCAACCTGTACCTTTATTATGATACTGTATTTTGAAAGGATTATTGTTATGCCTTGGATGGTTTACTTCCACAGATCTGGGAAATCATTTTTGTTAATGTTTCTTACATCTCCAGAAAAATCAAAGCTGGGTCTTGTCCATAACTGCTTGTATGGAAGGTTTTACAACTATGAATACTATATTTTTGCATAGTAAACAGTCTACTAGGGTGTGTTGGTTGGAATTTTTATTTGAACGTGACTCTCTATGTAAATTGGGCTTTTATCAGAGAATTTAGCCCTTGAGATTTTAGTTCCTAAGCCACCTCTGTCAATTCTTATCTATTTTAGTTAATTTATGATTTAACCCCCCAGTTTGCTGCCCTTTTTAATTAATTGTAGACAGTCTTACATTTTACAGGAATACTTTGGTGTTCAAGGCATTTGTACAGAGTGAAGACCTAAATTAGTATTTATGGACTCTTTGATGATCATCCAATTTTTTTGCATTATTTCATTGAAGTAATTGTATGCCAACAAAATATTAGAGATTTTTAAAATTTCCAAGTTTTACTGTTGTAGTAAAGTGTCGTAGTTGAGGGTGTGTGTCAGCTTGAGGAAATGACTGATAAGATGTTCTTCCCTTCTGTGCTGAAATTGTTTATAGAATATTGCTTATGATAGCTCTTAGTTGGCTCAGGTAAGTTATTCTTGATAAAGCACTGCAGATTCAAACAGACTCCCATTTGTCGCTCTTAGTAATAAAGACTTGTGTACAGGAGGCTTGAGGCCTGGTTGCAGCTAATAATTACTAAATTTAAAAAGGTCTCAGTATTCCATGTTATTAATTTTTTCTTACTTTTTCAGATGGTCTACTGCTTGCAAGTTCATGAAGTAATTGGTGTATTTTGAGATGAATAATACACAAATTGGTTAGCACTGTAACCTGGGGCATCATTTGCGGGAGGCTAGGTTGGGCACTTGCCCCCCCTCAAGACACTGATGTACCCCCCCTAAGACTTGGTTTGCTCCCTAGCCTTTGAAATAATAATGATACAGTAGTAATAATAATATATGTGGGTTGGTGTGGCACATTTGTTCGCTGCTTTATTAACTCAGTACAGCTCATATATAGCTTCAAAATGCATACAAATTTCCAAAAAAAATTCTGGGGGAGGGGGGGCAGCTTTAAGCCCCCCCTCCCAGCAGATAGGTCTCGCTTCGTTTGCCACCTCACCCGTACCATAAGTTCTAAACCTTTGCCCCCCTCCAAGAAAAATCTGAAATTATGCTACTGACTGGAACATAGGTAAATGTTCCATGAACTTGGAGAGGAGTCTGAGGAAAAGTGTTACTTGGGTAGGATAGAAATAGGTGTTCAGATGGAGCCAAAATTACAGGTATAGGTGTTTTAAAAAATGCAATTTAATGTTTTGGATTTAGCACAAATGCCAGAATGAAAATAGTGAAAGTTAATTTGAAGTTTATAAACTGTCAGAACCAGCAGCTCTTAGAATATTTGTAAAAATAAAATTGTTCATGCACAGAACAAACCTTTGGTCTTAACATTAGGATAAATCTTCTGGTGCCAGCTGGAAACCGGTTAAAAAATAATAAAAAATTGTATGTGCAAGGAGTCTGTGGCATCTGGCATCCGATACGTAGATAGGTGGAAGCGGGTCAAAGACCTTGCTAGAATCTTGTGACGTATTAAGTCTTTCTTCAACTGCCTTGGAGAGTGGATGTTTGCTTTTTCTTTTCTCCCCCCAGCTGGATTTTGTCCTAAGCCTGATTCCTTTCTCTGGTTGTGTTGTGTTTTTGTGTGTGTGTGTGTGGGTATCATGGTTTTATCATTGATTCCTTTAATCAACCAAAGAAGTCCCCGTGAGCATCAATGCATGTATCCTGGTGTTCCATGGTTCCCATGTTCACGCTTCCTGGCTACCTCTGAGATAGACTCAAATACAACTTGCAATAGGTGTCATTCTAATTTTTGTAGTATCACCAATCCATGCCTGGAATGTCGTTCCCGGCCTGTTGAGCAGTGGAAGAAGTCTACAAGAAGAAGGAACATAAAAGGAAGTCGGAGCTTCCATCTTGGGAAGGATTTCCTCCTCCTCAAATGGACGCTTCTGCTTCCCTTCATCCAGACCTATACCAACTGCTTTGTCATCCATTGAGGCCATTTCTCCTTTTCTTCCATTGATTCATCTTTGGAAACATCGGGAGTTGGTCAAGGTGATTTTATGTATAATGCTGCCCCGTCTCTCTCAAGGGGGGAATATTGCCCTTCGGAGAGAGGAGGCAGTGCCATCTTATTCCTTTGTTTCAGGCTCCAATGTGCAAAAGATGTTACTGTATGGGCCTCCTTAGGCCTACCAGAGGCACCCTCTCTGGAAGGCCTGTTGTCCCATTTCATCTCTTCACGCCTGCCAGTGTCAGCTCCCTAGAAGTAACCCCCCACCCCCACCCAGCTTCCACTTTGGGTCTCGTGGTGCCACCTAGCAGGACGCCATCGATACCCACTACGCATCATCCTGGGTCAACGTTTCCCTTGCCCACAGCAATTCCATCAATGAAGGAGCAGGCTCAGTCTGCTCCTTAGATGCCATAGCATTGTCATCTGCAGTGGCTGGTCCATCGGATGTTTTTGTACAGACTGTGATGGACTAACTGAACTGTTTTTCGAGAAAGTTATGGCAGTACTTCTGAGAAGAAAAGGCGTAGGTCTCCATCTTCTTCATCGTCTTCGTCATTATTGTCGTCTTTGTCTCCCCCTGCTCGTGCTCAAGTTAGACGGAGGGTTAAGGACTTTATTGCTTCAACTTCTGATGAGCTAAGAGTTGTTTCGCCTTCATCAGCTTCTTCTCACGGACGTGTCTCCAGTTTGCTTACACGGACGTAGTTCTGTCTCACGTTTATCTTGTGGAGAATGTTCATCGTTCTACAACCTCTCAGAAGAAGACTTCAGTCGTTCATTCTTTGCCGCCTCGTTCTGTACAAGTTTGGCAGAAGGATGATAAAGCTCCGGTTAAGAAGTCGAAGGTGGTGGAACCTTGTTAGAAGTCCAGTTGCTCCGAGACCTCCAGGACATTCTCCTTCCCCTCGATTTAGGTCTTGTTTGCCTGCAAGGATTAGGGATTTCTTGCCTGATAGTTTTGCCTCCACACATGTTCTTAGCCAGTCCATGAAGTTGGGAACAGACGTTTATCTAATCCCAGACCTGTTTCTAGGACCATACGTGGATCTGATAGTGACCGTGAATCTACAGTTCACAAGAGACTGAAACGTTCCATGTCCCATTCTCCTAGGAGGGCCCACATACATCGTTGATCTTCCCAAGTCTGTGGACGCGACTTGTCAAGACTGAGGATTCGTGCTTCTGTTTCTCGTTTTCCTGGAAGGGATCATGTACGTCATTCGTTTTCACATGTCTGCGTACACAACTTTCTCAACCAAGGACTGATGCATGTCCGTATTCCTACGTTCGTGGACGTGACTCTTTGATGACGGGACGACGTACATCCATCGCGTAAGAGGAGGTCTTCCATTTCCAGAAGAAGTGATCAGGACCCCACTCTTCTGTCTACTTCAGGACATCAACCTTCTTTGCAGGAAGCAGAGGATTGGGAGAGTCGAGAGTTTCTTGCTTCCAACGTGGGGGTTATTGATCTCTTTCATGAGTTCAATTATCTCTGAGGGGTCTGAGACTCCATCTGCAATGACCCCTACAGGCATATAGGCCTTACTAGGACCGAAGAAGGATGTGTAAGGACATCTTTTGAGTTGCCTTGTTCCGGGGATGCTAATTTGATCTTACAGCATGTGAATTCTCTGGTTTTGGGACAGGGTAATTCTCTCTGTTCCAACAGGTCATTCAAGCTTCTTTTCCCTCCGCTTATTCGTCCTAGGAAGTATTATTCAACAAGTCATGTACCTCTGTTGAGTAGACAGATTAATTCCGATGTCATTCAGCTGAAGCCTGGGTTAACTCTGGATCAGGTTAGGGCTGAGCATCCTTCCCTAACCTTTCAGGAAGTGTCTGCCCTAGAGTCAGCTGCCTCTTCTGCCTTACAGACTAGTCTTATGACTAGATTTGTGGTCATCAGCAGTAGATAGGATTTCTTCATCCCGTTCTGCGAGAGAAGCATTCGGTAGTCCATCTTTCTTCAGATTACTACAATCTGGTGCTAAGGCTATATTGTACCGAGGCTGTTTAAATGCAAACTTCTGGGCTAACTTACCACTGATGATAAGAGATGCAGCTCTCAGTGTCTCAATCAGTTGTGGACTATACTGTTCTTGCAGAATGGAGATCTCCTAGAATCCCAGCTGCCGCTGCTATCAACAGACGATGGGCTGACAATAATGATCAACTTGTCCACCAGGCAGGGACTAATTCAGTCTCACCCTTCTGCTCCTAGGCAGACTAGGCAGTTCCCTGCCAGGAAGTCTTGAAGACCTTCAGCTTCGACTAATGATTCTTAGCCAGCTCCGGCACCAAAGAAGCAACCTCAGCAACGTCCCTTTCAGTCTCACACTTCAAAACCATGGAGGGGGAGTAGGGACAGAGGCAGGGGGGGATGTCGGTAGATCGGGCGCCACTCCCCACCCCTGGTGGGGTGATGCCTTGCAAGCCACTGGGCTACATGGCAGATGCACGGAGCAGAACCATGGGTAGTAGGTGTCCTTCGGGTAGGGTATCTACTACCTTTCGACTTCCCCCTCCTCTTTCCAATCGTCCTCTCCTACACCTGACTCACACCCAAGGCTCTCTGAAGCACTTAGCTCTCCAGGAGGAAGTGAGATAGACGATAGACAAGGGGTCAGTGGAAAAGGTGGTATGTCCCTCTCCGGAGTTCAGCAGTAGAGTTTTCCTGGTGTCAAAAGCCATTGGCAATTGGAGACCAGTGATAGATCTCTCAACTCTCAATCGCTTCGTCAGGAAGACGAAGTTCAGAATGGAGACACCCCGGACAGTCTCAGCAGCCATGAGGAACGGTTACTTCATGCTGACTATAGACTTGAAGGACTGCTACTTTCAGAGTCCTATCAACCCTTCATCTAGGAAGATCCTCAGCTTCAGTCTTGGAGAGCCAGTGTTTCAGTTCAAAGTCCTTTGTTTCGGACTAACAACAGCTTCACAAGAGTTTTTATCCTAGTGTGGGGCTCATGCTCAGGGGATTCGCTTGTTGAGATATCTCGACGATTGGTTACTCTTAGCAAGTTCCCATGAAAGGCTGATTCGGGACATGGACTGTCTTCTCCAGTTTTGTCACAACCTAGGTGTTGTGATGAATCTGGAAAAGTCCAGTCTTCATCCCAGCCAGAGGTATCTGTACCTGAGAATGATGATAGATACAGCTTCGTTGAGAGTTTTCCTGTTGTACCAGAAGATAGGAAAGTTCAGGGTGGTAGCTCGCTCCTTTCTTTTGAGGGAGGAGCAATCAGCTCACCAGTTGCAAGTAGTTCTGGGCCTCTTGACTTCTCTAGAGAAGCTGGTTCCTCATGGGCATCTGCACTTTCGATCACTGCAATGGAGACTAAAGGAGTTTTGATCCCCAGCAGATTCCCCTCAGCTCCAGGTCCCTCTGTCGACAGAGGTGAGAAGCTACCTCCTGTGGTGTGGTTGATGACCAGAACCTGACAGTGGGAGTTCCTCTTCATTCGCCCCCTCCCGATCTTCTGTTCTCGGACGCAGCCTCGGAAGGTTGGTGTGCTCATCTGGAAGATCTCCTGACTTCAGGGGTGTGCAGCTTTGGGACAAGCAACTCCACATTGTGTTGGAGTTGAAAGCTTCCTTCCTGTGTCTTCAGGAGTTTCGGGAGAGGGTTTAGGTCACTCCATTGTTCTGATGTCGGACAGCACTATGGTGGTAGCGTATGTGAACAAACGGGGAGCTGGTGTCATGCCAACTTCACTTGCTAACAGTCAAATTGCACCAGTGGGTTATCGACAACTTGGTGGATCTCATGGCCAGGTACATTCTGGGCTAAAGAAATGTAGTTGCCGACAAACTGAGTTGTCAGGGACAAGCTCTTGGTTCGGAGTGGTCTCTGCGTCAGGACAAAGTGGACAGGCTATTCTGTGTATGGGGAAGACCCATGTTAGACCTTTGCTACAAGGTTCAACAGAAAGCTAGAGGTCTATTTTTTTGGTGGTCCCAGATCCACTCGCTGTGGCAGAGGACGGCCTTCAACATCCTTGGGACACCCTGGAAGTTTACGTCTTCCCTCTATTCTGCCAGATCGTCATGTCCTGGGCAGAATGATGGGTTCCAAGAATCTCAGGATGACCCAAGTAGCTCCTTTGTGGCCCCAAGCAGATTGGTTCCCAGATCTTCTGTCTCTTCTCTCAGCAGTGCCGAGAGAGATTCCTCCTTGGCACAATCTTCTCTGCCAACCTCATGTAGAGAGGTACCACCAATCGGTAGGGTCCCTATCTCTCATCACAGCTGGAGATTATCCAGTATCTCTTACGAGAGAGAGGTTTTCTCGCATAGCAGTGATTTACATGTCTGGCTACCTCAGGAGATCTTCGTCAGCCGTGTACCAGGGAAAGTGGGCTGTCTGCTGTGATTGGTGTCGTCAGTGGAGTTTCTCTCCGCTCGGAACTTCTATTCAGCAGAAAGTGGACTTCCTAATCTTTCTCAGAACAGAGAAGTCTTTCTGTTTCTGCTATCAAGGACTACAGGGCTGCCTTAGGATTAGTTCTCTGTCTGAAAGATGGGGACATCACTTCATCCTGGGAAGCTCAAGAGCTTTGAGCAGTCTTCTTCACGTAGGGAATTCAAGCCTCCTACGTAGGACCTAACTCTGGTGCTGAGTAGTCTCACTCGAGCTCCATTTGAGCCACTGTGTCATTTGTCACACAGGGAACTGACTTTGAAAACATTTTCCTCCTTGCCTTGGCTTCCTCAGAAGAGTTGAAGAGCTCCGTGGTCTAGATTATGACGTAAAACACGGGTTGGGGGTTGGTAACTTTCAAATTTGTCTCAGAATTCATGGCTGAGGCTCAAATCTCCTTGGTTCGCAATGGAAGATTTGGCTCATTTTTCATTCCTTCCCTTAGGGAATTTAACGACAATCCTCAGGAGTCACCGCTTTGCCCCATCAGAGCACTGCATGATCTAAAAAGGACTCGTAACCTAAGACCTAGGTGTCACAGACTTTTTGTTAGCACAGGCCGAGCCAAGAAAGAAGTGTCCAAGGATACCATTTTGTTTTGGCTAAGTGAGGTGATTAGGCAAGCCTATTCCTTATCGTCAAGTTCTGTCACCAATACTGTGCATGCAAAAGCACATGATATTAGAGGAATAAATTCCTCTCTAGCATTAAGAACAACTTGTCTGTTCATAGGATTTTGAATGCTGGTTCTTGGCTTCATCAGACCACTTTCACTTCCTTCAACCTGAAGGACATTGCCCACAGGTCCTTCGACACTTTTTCCTTGGGTCCGGTGGTGGCTGCTCAACAAATTGTGCAGTTCATCCAGTGCCTCTGGAAGGACAGTTTGTGTCTTGCCTAAGGTGATTAGTATGGAAGAGAGAATGAGTGAGATGACTGGTCCATCTTCTTTCCCTTTTTCCTTTCTTCTCTACCTACGGGCTGTTTGAAGAATAGACACACATGCTGGAATTGGCTTGATGTAGATTAGTGTTACAGTCATGCTGTTACAGTATTTATATGTTCCATACAACATACAAATATGCTTTTCAGTAGCCTTTACTTCTCTCTCCAGCAAGGTGAGTGAGGAGTTGTGACAAATCCATTGCATGTGGCTGATGTGGGTTGTTGCTTGAACAGATATACTGTAGTTGTCTTTGACTTCCATATATGCAATGAATCTGACAGGTTGCACCTTAGAACCCTAATTTCTAGGAAGAGTGATCAGGTTTGCTGAACCTCCAGTTGGTTCAGGATTCTCATACCTCCCTCCAAGTGTGAGTCTATCCTAATGTTAAGACCGAAAGTTTGTTCTGCATATGAACAAGTGACAAATTTTGAATTATTTTGTATTTTTCATAGCTAACAAACCTGAGGTCTTAAACATTGACTGCCACCTCTAGGTATCCCTCTTCTTCTGGTCTTATCCCGGGTTGGAAGAAAGACTGAATACGTCACGTGGTTCTAGCAAGGTCTGACCCACTTCCACCTCATCTCTGTACTGGTTACCAGATGCCGCAGATTTATTGCACATACAATTTTTGATTGTTTTTAACCCATTTCCAGCTGGTGCCAGAAGATTTATAAGACCTCAGGTTTGTTAGCTATGAGAATTATAAATAAAAAATTTCTCATTTTGATGAAATAATTAGTTACGATAAGAAAATTACTAAGGAAGTAGATCTTTTTAGTGTTCATATTTATATTAAGATAGTGCTACATAATGATATAAAGTCCTGTAAGACTATTTTATGCCATTTCCCCAGTAATTAGGGATAAGTTGCAGTTTATTATGTAAGGTTAATGGATGTGGGGTAACATACAGAGTACGATTTATAGTCAGTAATGAGCGAAAGGATAAATTCGTGGAGTAAACAGTTATTGATAGGCTCATAATACTAGTGTTTCTAGTTGGGAAAGATTCAGATGAGTTGCCAGGAGCAAGAGAAGGAAATATGTAGGGAAGTATTGGAAACAGCAATTAGAATGGTAAAGGATAGAGAGAGAATAATTGTAGGGGCTGTTATGAATGGTGAGTTAGAAAGATGAGACATGCATATGATGAGGTTCATGGAGGTGATGGATTTGGAGTGAGGAATGAAGGTAGGGAGAATGTACTGGAAAGGGTTTGGAGTTCTGAATTAGTACGTATGAATAACAGGTTTGTGAAGGCAGATGATATTTAGCAACACGAGTGGTGGAGCTCAGAGCTAAAGAATAAATTGTAAGATAATTTCAAGTAAAATGGGGATAGATATGTTACCCTGTAAGCAGATGAAGGATGATGTATGGTTCAGAAACATAGGCATTAAGAAGGAAAGAGGAACAAGTTAGAGCAAACAGAAATGGTAGTGAGGTGGATTTTAAGTTTTCTTGCTGCATGGGAGGCTGGTGAATGAAGAAATTAGAAATGCAGGGGTGGTAAAGATACCAGTATGATTGTTGATAACGAGATGGTACAAGTGTATATTAGCCCAGCCGCCTGACTGTTTAATATCCTTTATTAGACTAGTCAGAGGCTTTTGTGTCTCTTCTCCGCTTTTACTTAACTGAGCAAGACTTCCTCTCCTCCTACCAAAAGTCAGTCAGTCCTAACATTAAGACCTAGGTTTGTTCTGCATATGAACAAATAAATTTTTATTAATTTATATTTTTCATAGCTAATAAACCTAGTCATGTATATTGCCCACCTCTTGCCACCCCTCAATGGATTTGCTGGGTTGGAAGAAACTGATACGTCAGGGCGTTCTGGGGTGAAGGTAGGTCAGTTGTTGATTGATTGATTGATTGAATATGAATCCCTCCTATCTAACCTAAGTACCCAAACCTGTTGCCACCAGTACCTTGTTCTACAATTTTAAATGTTTTTTTTTTTACTGGTTTCCAGCTGGCACTAGAAGATTTATAGTATCCTAATTTAACATTAAGACCGTAGGTATGTTAGCTATGAAAAATACGATTAAAATTTCATTTTGTTTCTGCTTATGAATAAATTTGGACAAAGTAGTGTGATTTTTAACTTGGTATATTAGACACTTGTGCATTTTATATGAATTGTATGAGAAATACATGTTTATTATTTCTGAGTTATAGTTTTTGTAAATTTCAGAGTTTCAAATGTTAGTCGTAACATGAACATTTTTTTGGTTAAAGTATAGCTCTTTTAAAGATGTAACTCAAAACTTGTGTACTGGAAACATTTTTGTAATGAAATTGTACATTTTTTTTTAAACAAGGGCTTGTGTTTTTCAGGTGTACATCAATTTTTTTTACACGAGGTTTCTTATGTCAGCTTTTTGCTCAATTCTCATAAAGTCAGTCCCATTTAGTTAGCTGCTATCTACAAAAACAGCTTAGGAAAAATAGTGGTACAGCACCAAATATTCAAGAAAATTATATCCAGTGTCTTGGTTATAATATGCCATGTGCACATAACCACTAGGGTGGATCAGCTTAATTTGTCAGTGTCTGGAGAAATCAAGGAGTCATTTTTTTTTACAATAATATTAGGTAAACTAAAATGGTTTAGAAATTAAATTTCTAATTTGATAAAAAGAAAATTTCCTGCATCCTCTTTCCCTTGCCTTACAGTCTTATAGGATTTTCCCCTTATTGCAAACACAGCATAACATGGAAGTTGCTGAAGTGCACTTTTTCACTAGAAGTAGTCATAATCACTGAAACACTGCAACAGGAAAACTTGCATATTCCAAGCAATGGATAGTTCATGTACTTTGTAGAAACTTTGCTTTGAAAAGCTCTCTCTCTGTGTCTGTTTGCCCATTTTGCATGGTACAGAAGTCTTACACAGTTCATACTATATACAGTATATTGCTGGAGTTGCCATGTAAGACGTACATGCTTTGAAGCATCATTGCACTACACATTTTGCTGGAATTGACCTGGAGTTTTTGTGTGTGCATGCTGTGCACCATTAAAGACTTTTTTGTCTTTACTTCTAGAGATGAAGTATCTCACTCTTAACATTCTTACTTTAAGCATGTTTACTTCTAACAGTTTAGGTGTTCAGTTATTCCAAGATCACAGATATTTAACTCTGAGGTTGTCAGGACATGAAATTGTGGTAAATGTTTGGGTGACATTTTATTACTGTTCAAGTATTTAAGTGAAATTTGAGATTTTGTTTCCCCATTTGAACTATGTATTTTGACCTGATTTAAGTTTCATGCCTTAAAAAACTTTTTGAGTACAGTAGTTTTTAGAAGAGCACAAAATGGGAAATGTGGTTTCTTTTAATGTTTAATTTGTAAACCTGGATGTTTAATGAAGACTGTAAATTATTGCGTATTGTTGAAGTACAGAAGTTATATGTATGTATATTTTGCAGTGTCCCAGGGATTGAATGTCTTCAGCACTTACTACAGCCATTTAGTTATCAGTGTGGGTGCTGTTCTCACAAGCCAACAGCTGATTTTCCATATGTATTCACGTTATGTCTGTTGAAGAATATTAGACCATTTCAAATGTAAAAAAGAACTTTTCCACAGTGAATCCCAAGGAGGGTGTGGTATGGTTGTAACTGAGAATAACACAGGATTTTTCTTTGAGATTTAACAAAGGATTTTTCCATGTCTTATTTTGAAGCAAAATACATGTTACTATGTACATGTATTTATTTTTTTACCTTCAAGCTCTGTAGAGAAACTCACTTGTAAATATTTCTAGTTAGGGTTATTTGTACTGGCCTCAGATGGTATTTTAAGACTGGCTGATTTTCACCATGGATAATTGACTCCCTACTTATATTTAATGGAAAATTATACTAATGTTGACATTTTTTTGCTTGCTTTTTAAAGAAAATTGTCATATCAAGGAAATTTTTATTGTCAATTTTCACATTTTACTTTGGTATTTTGTAGTTTTAAAATATTTCCTGACCAAGTTAATGTAAATTTGATATGGAAAATTGTAACTTGTAGTATATATTTTACAGAGATTAGAATGGAGTAGAATTGTTAATTTTAGTTGATTAATTTGACTTGCTGAACTTATCTTATGGTAGTTTACATTAAAGATTTGTAATGTATCAAGTGTACATGAAAAGGCTTGCACCATCGCTAAATCCACGTGAAATGGCATGTTGAGAATTTTGTGGGTCTATGCAATAAGAATCTTGACAGAATGCAGATTAATTTTAGAATGTGTGTTCCCCTTTTCATTTAATATGGGTAAGGACACTTAATCTGTAGGTTGCCTTGTTAATTGAAGTCTAACTGCTGTGAAATAATTCCCATGAAAAGCTTGGTCAAATTGGATGAAATGGAATCTATAGACAAGTTAGTTGCCAATTCATACAAAAGTTACTCAGATATTTAATGCTGGTTTTGTGAGATCTTTAAAGTTAGTGATATTTCATTGATTTAAGGTGTTTGCTTGTCTGCTTTGAAAGTTTATTCTTAAAAAATAAGTTACAGTGGTTAACTGAACTTGGAATAAGGAATGTGTGATGTGATTATGGGTATGTAATGGTTGTGGTATTTTGAGGAATTTCATGGCTTAGAGGTTGCTCTAACTTGATTTTCTAGCTTGATAACAATGAAATGCAAGAGTTGTTTTGGTGGGCCTTACTGTGACTGAAATTCACTGAATTTATGAATTTAACAGGTTAATATACCTGGTCATGCACTGATGGGCAGTTGGCCTTTACAAGAAGTCAGCAGATTTGGGCAAATATTTTCTAAGTTTTGATCTTTGGGAGATTTATTATAAGAGTTGAAGTTTCTAGTATTTGTACAATAATGGCATTCAGGATATGTTATCTAGTTAAGGGACGAAGACACCTTTTTCATGGTGGTTTGATTGATTATGAAATTTAGGTCTTGGTCATATGAAGTTATGGTCAATTTTACAGTACAGAATGATGTGTAAATGTCTGAGACTCAGAAAAAATTTGATCAATTTTGACTTTTAAAGTCTGTTACTGCTGTATGTGGTTGTAGAAAGTTTGTTTACAGTGGTTTTGGAATTAGTTTGTTTCATATTTGGGGAAGTTTCTTATGACATTTTGCCTTCAGGAAGTTTGTCAAAGACTATTGTGATACTTTTACTTTTAGAAAGTGGTTATATTAGTCGCCCAGGAAGCCTTTCTTCTAAATTTTGGAGTGGTAAAATTGTCCAAAAGTGGTGAAATTGGGTGTACGTAGTCTCTCAGGAATTCTTTCTTCATGATACTTTCCTTTCAAAAAGTCTTTATAACCTTAACCTTTAGGAAGTATGTTGGTGTGGATAGTTTGAAAAAGCTTAGTGATTTAAAAGTCTGTTTGCATTATTCTCACTAAAGTAAGTTTGTTAGGTTGCAGTAGACTGTTGGTTTGTTGTTTTGCCTGTGGGAAGTCTGATAGCTATGACACTTGGCTTTTGAGAAGTTTCAAGTTTGAGAGTTTATGCCTAAAACCTCTAAATATTTTCTGCTATGAAGTTTGTTTCAAAATTTTGATGGGAGTATGGTACAGTAGTTACTGTTCTTGCAAGAAACTTTTGTTCAATTTATTCTTCATTAGAAGAAATCTCTCTCTCTCTCTCTCTCTCTCTCTCTCTCTCTCTCTCTCTCTCTCTCTCTCTCTCTCTCTCTCTCTCTATCTCTCTCTCTCTCTCTCTCTCTCTCTCTCTCAAGTCTATTGGTAATATTCTTTGGCTATCAAGTCAGTAATTTTGTTTTACAGAAGTACATTAGTTTGCGAGTTTTCCAAGAAATTTCTTAGTGTCTTGGTTTGGAAGTTGTTTGGAGGATTCATGAGTGACTTTTACACTCATTTTTCATGGGCTTTTCAGCTTTAAAATCTGGAGACTTATTGGTTTTGCATATAAGGTGGTCAGTTGAGATGGGTGGGGAGCCTAGAAAGTGTTTCTTTAATTGGGAGGTTTTACATAAAATGTTTGAAGTAGGAGAGGTTACCCGTAACATTTGAGGCGGGGGGCGGATGTGCTTAGTGTAAAGGTTCACAATCCTTTATCCAGAATTCTAAAAACCTTAAACATTATGTGGAGAGTAGAGCATCAATTTATAAGGTTGGTGTTTGGTAGCTAACGGCTGACCCCGAGTCATTTGGGCAAGTGCTGCTACTCAAATTATTTTTCTTGCTAAATCCCAAGAATTGACCTTGGAAAATACCAAGATGAACAAAAAATCCCAAGATGATAAAACAATTGTACATCTCCCAAGCCGTATTCCTAAATAAACTCTCCCCCCCCCCCTCTCTGGGAAAGATACTGCTAATTTGAGTCTAACCAATAGGTATTAGCACATAATGCACACTGTGTTTGTAATGTTTTAAAAAATGTGCAGTACAGGTAATACATCTTTGGAAGGCCAAGAAAAAAATTTTTTTTGGTCAGTCATGTGGACTATAAAGTGACCAGGAGGTAAATAAATGGATTAATTTCCTCAAGAGATTAGAGATGAATTTTGTTTTGAAGGTCTGTCCATGCAGCATTAGTAAATATCTTCTGAAGCAGAAAAAAAAAATTGTTGCAGAATCTCTGAACCAACAATTTTGGACTCAAGGTAATGAGAAGGAATTAATTCTATTCATGTAATCAGTAAAATACACACACTATTAAAAACTATGTACAGTGTTAAAAAACACACACACACACACACACACACACACACACACACACACACACACACACACACACACACACACACACACACACACATCGTCATCAGCTTATTGTGAACAAAACGTTCTTCCTCAGACAGAGTACAGCTAAAACCCGATTGGCTAGCTGGTTGCCATGGAGATATTAGCCAGTGACTGCCCTCTACTTCAGTTTTATTTATAGACATGTCATGATGGCACCAAGTTTGAACGTTGCCAGGATTGTGATTATTTGACTCCTGATGCAAGAATTTTTTCAATTTGCATTATATAATTATTTCTTAGTGAAAACAATAACTTAACAATTTTAACTTTATTATAGTGGCATGAAAACTCCCACACACTCGCTTCTTACTGATAAAATTTGTGACTGCAAATTGTTGACGACATACTGACACTAAAGAACAACCCTCTCCAAGATTGATATTATGAAGTGTATTTTATAATCTTCCTTATTGTTAAAATTCACAAGTTGAATTAGTTATTCTGGTTATGATTTTGCATTTTACTGAATGTTTCTGTTGAAAGTAGGTTAGTGAACATATGGTCCTAATTGTCCCACTAATTTGTTCTTGAACTTAATAAAATCTTTATCTCATTCATTTAACAGTATATTATTATAAAAAACTATGAATCAATAACTACTGTATAATGAAAAAACAAAAAAATTTTTGCTGCTGATAAAGGATTGTGTACCTGTATTAGAATTGGTTTTTGACTGTAACCATGAGTTTTACCTTGAAAATGTTTATGAAGTACTGTATTGTTTCTTGAAAATGCCAGTTTTGGATTTTTGCCTGGAAGGGGGGTCAATTTTGGAGTTTGGTTCCTTGAAAGTGGATCAGTTTTGGAGTTTTGTTTCCTTGAAAGTGGATCAGTTTTGGAGTTTTGTTTCCTTGAAAGTGGGTCAATTTTGGAGCTGTTTTCTTGAAAGTGGGTCAGTTTTGGAGTTAAGTTGCCTTGAAAGTGGGTCAGTAATGGAGTTCTGTCTCCTTGAAAGTGCATCAGTTTTGGATTTTTATTTCCTTGAAAGTGGGTCAGTTTTGGAGTTATTTCCTTGAAAGTGGGTCAGTTTTGGAGTTTTATTTCCTTGAAAGTGGGTCAGTTTTGGAGTTACGTTGCCTTGAAAGGGGGTCAGTTTTGGAGTTACGTTGCCTTGAAAGTGGGTCAGTTTTGGAGTTTATCCTTGAAAGTGGGTCAGTTTTGGAGCTTTGTTTCCTTGAAAGTGGGTCAATTTTGAGCTTTGCTTCCTTGTAAGTGGGTCAGTTTTGGAGTTATGTTGCCTTCAAAGTAGGTTAGTTTTAGAGTTTGGTTTCCTTGAAAGGGGGTCAGTTTTGGAGTTTGGTTTCCTTGAAACTGGGCTAGTTTTGGTTTGGTTTCCTTGCAAGTGGGTCAGTTTTGGAGTTGGTTTCCTTGAAAGTGGGTCAGTTTTGGAGTTGGTTTCCTTGAAAGTGGGTCAGTTTTGGAGTTGGTTTCCTTGAAAGTGGGTCAGGTTTGGAGTTTGGTTTCCTTGATTTTTGAAGGTTTTGTATACTTAATTGTTTGGTAGTTGTTTCTAGAAAGTATATTTGGTTTGGAAGGTTTGTCATATGTAAGGTTTTTGTGACTTATTTCTAGAAAGTATATTTGGTTTGGAAGGTTTGTCATATGTGTAAGGTTTTTGTGACAAGTATTTAGGGGAAGGTTCATGTTTTGCCAAGGAAAGCGTTTTACTGTTTGTGGGTAGAAACAAAAATTCTATAAAAGCAAATACTCTGAGCCAGCTCTGAGTTAACCGAGTGGTCTGGTTAAACTATACAGTTTTATGGCTTGAATCCTGATGTCCATTTTTGACTAGTACAAGACAGTTGTTATATATGTTTCTAACAAATTCTTTTTTTAGCAAAAAACCACCTGTTTTCTAGCAAAAAAACCTACACATGGCAAATATATATATATATATATATATTTAGATTTATTTTAGCCAAAATGCAAAATGTTTGAGAAATTTAGTTTTGCCAAAAGAGTTGGATGATTTTGGTTTTACTTAATGTTTTTGAGATTTGCTAGTGAAAAATACTGGAAAATTATTTCTTAGTACATTCCTGCTTTTTTCTTTTTTTTAGCATGTTACCTGCATAAGCTACAGTTCATTACATGTGCCAGCTTTGGTGCCTTTCTTCAACATAAAAAATCAGTTCAATAACAATGTATATATTTTTGGATTTTAAATAAAACTACAGTACTAGAAAGCAATATAATTTATTACCTCCATGTTCACAACTGGCTTAATGGAAAGCATGAGAATAAACTGTGGCACCAAAGTCAGTCTTGCCTGTATACAAAAACAATCGCATATAGAAATGATTTTTCATACTTAATTCTATTTATATCAGATTAAATCTGCACTCACTCCACATGTATTTATATCAGATTAAATCTGCACTCACTCCACATGTAAAGCCTAAAACTTGTAAAGTGATAAAGGCCTTATGTGATCACTTAATAAGCATCTATACTGTACACATGTATACAAGTCTAGCTAACCATGCATATTAATACTTAATAAATTCCACTTCTCAATATCAAAGTACCAAGACCTTAATGAAACCCATACTGTAATGCTGGTAGCAGGTTTATCAACCACCTACAGAGGAGCTTGGCAATATCTCAAAGTAAAATGGGGGCAATAGTACAGACCTAGTCCTGCAGTACAGTCACATTTCTGCTCCAAACAGAGGACTTGAAAGTATATATATTTCCTTTCTCCAACCAGAAAGAAAACTCAAGTTGAAGTATAAAATCCTGAAAACAGTAGTAATCTTACAAACAATGAAATCAGCAGTCTCCTAAACATCCACTAAAGGTCGACACCACCCATAACTGTTAGGGGCCTGAAACAGTTTTGACTACTATAGACCCAATGCCCTTTGAACACAACCTAGGCTCTGAAAAGCATGACTAAGCAACATAATGAACTCTTGTGTACTGCTTGCTCAAAGACTTGAGCCACAACCATTCTACCTTCTGTTTAGGGCAATATACAGCACTTCCATCGGCTTGAAAGGAGACGCAAGTTTGAATCTACTACAAAGTGATAACTTGATGGTAACCCACCACTTGTGGTTGTAACCACTGGAGAGCAAGGTTTCCACACCATTATACGCTCTCCTAGATCCACCTGAGCTTGACTTTGAAGCTTAGTGAAATTGCACCACAAATAGTCTAATGGATTGTTCCTCCATAACTGACAAGCTGCTTGTTTTTCAAAATAGCCAAGCTTACAACCATGGCTTATCTTTGAAGCTTAGTGAAATTGCACCACAAATAGTCTAATGGATTGTTCCTCCATAACTGACAAGCTGCTTGTTTTTCAAAATAGCCAAGCTTACAACCATGGCTTATCTTTAAGATGTATATAACTTGGGGATTTTGGAATAGAATACAATTTAGGCCAAGCACTGGAACCTTAGTCTCATTCAGTGCTAAGAGGGAAATTGAAAGTAAAAGGTGACAAATGAGTGGAATTCCTTCTAAAATCCTCAATCCCTGTAGGGGGGTAGGGCCATCTGTTCACTTCTAGCACAGTGCACTGTAGGCATTACTTAAAGTTCTTTGCAGTGTTCTGTCGGCCCATAGCTGCAACCCTTTCATTCCTTCTACTGTACAGTACCTCCATTCATATTCTTTCTTCAGTCTTACTCTGCACCCACTTCTAACATTTGTTTCATTGTGCAAGATGCACTATGAAACCAGCATTAGAAGTGGGTGCAGAGTAAGATGGAAGAAAGAATATGAATGGAGGTACTGTACAGTAAAAGGAATGAAAGGGTTGCTGCTAAGGGCCGACAGAACACTGCAAATAACTTTAAGTAATGCCTACCGTGCACTGTGCAAGAAGTGAACAGGTGGCCCTACCCCCCTACAGGGATTGAGGATTTTAGAAGGAATTCTCACTACAAGAGCCTCAAGGTAACTGTTTACACAATAATATTCTGACTTCTATAAATCTTGCTCCACCTTAGATCAGATCTATACAGTCATGGTGAATACCATCCCAATTGGCATGGGATTTCACGTACAGTATGTGTTTCTTGAAAAGCTCGCATCAAGAACAACTTGATCCATCTCCACATAAGCCTCAAATGATGATCAGAGGAACCCACTGCCAATCTACTCCAGCCAATACAATTCCTGTAACATTATTATTATTATTGTATTGAGAAAATGAACCCAATTCATATGGAACAAGCTGACACATGGACCAATGACATGAAATTCAAGCTTCCCAAGAATATAGTTCATTCGAAAGAAGTAACAGAAGGTAATGGGAAATGCAGAAAGATCAGTTATTAGAACAAACAAGTTCACAATAAATAAAAAATAAGTTATAAAAATACAAGGAGAAATTGTATTAGGGTAGTAATGCATTGCATCTTCGCTTGAACTTTGAAGTTCCAATTGCATGGCATCCTCTGGGAGGATATTCTACAGTCCAACAGTGTGAGGAATAAAGGACCTCTGAAACTGAGAAGTTTGATAGTGAGGCACATTTACTGCATATTGGTGCTGCTGTTTAGTGAACCTGGATGTTCCTGGCAGGAAAAGGGGATCAGGGGTCAATTATGAATGTGAAAGATCAATTAAAATACAACTTACGAAAAAGTGACAAACAAGACCATCCGTCAAAGGTCCAAGTCATAACTGCTAATATTAGGACACAAAAACTTACCACCATGAACCACTCTACAGTATCTAAAAGAGAGAAATCTGGCAGAAGCAGACATTCACAATGAAGAACAATTTTATAGTTAAGGAAAAACAGATTACCTAAAACAGGTTGTAATGATTTTGTCACTTATAAATGTGAAGCATTACGAACAATACCCAAATTTCATGCAGCATTTGCTGAAAATTTCATTGGATGTTTCTCAAAAGTAGATGTCGGATGTTTCTCAAAAGTAAGATGTGAGTCAAAAGTTACACCTAGAATAGTTGACCTTCACTCATTCAGCAGAGACCCATCCACCTCAAGGGGAGGATGGGGTGGAAAATATACAAAATCTAGTGAATAGAGTTTTGTTTTACTGGAGTTCAGCCTCATGCACAACCAACTACACCATTCACTGATCTGGTCTATGTCCTAGTTGAGGTTGAGGGCAGCTTCACTTCTCATAAGCGGAGACTATTACACCAAGTGTTGCATCATCAGCATGCTGAACAATCTTATTTTCCAAGCCAACATCCATATCATTTGTATACACTAAAAATAAGTGGACCAAGAACACTACCCTGTGGAACTCTAGACACAAAAAGTTTTGGTTCGCTGCTGTCTACCTGTGAGGAAATCTTGAAGTAATCCTAAAACATATCCAACCACTCCAAGATTCTCAAGTTATAAATAAGCGCCCTGCGATTTACTAAATCAAGAACTACCGTGCACTCAAAACCTTTATCAAGGTTCTCTTGCAAATGGCATGTCAAATATAAAAGCATTGCAGGTACCTAACTGCTTCCTATATGCATACTGACTGTTAGCTAACAATCCTTTACACTCCACATACTTATACAGTATGTCTGACGGCTTAAAAACAGGTTTTTCTGATAGCTTAAAAATAGGTTTTTCTGAAATCCACTAATCTTGGAAGACTAAAAACTTTTTACAAAACAAAGGGAAGAAACCATAAGGATCTTCACTACCCCAGCTATCAAGATTATCAAGAATTTTAACATCCCTAGAGCAAAATGCAAATTTTGTGAGAATGGTTCAAGATGAAAAGTATAAGAAGAGGTACATCCTAAGCTGACTGCTTAGTTTGAAAAGCTTGATAAAGCAGTTCAGTCTTTTCCCCAGGGCCAGTAACCACCATCTGCTAGTAGTGGTGGAATGGAAGGCGAGCCTGATCTGAAGATAGAAAAATCATATGTAGAATCGTCGACATTTGGATTGCGGTAAACAGCAAATACGTAAACATTGTAGAACTCACTGAAAATTTTAAAACAAAGAACTTCCAAGGCAACTACACTCCAAATTTTTCTGATGATAAATAAGTTGTCTGGACTTAGTGTATATCGCCATACCTTGTGCATGAGGAATGTTACGACAATAAAGTCGGGCCATCAAACCCTGGGATTAAAAACTCAACCTCTGACTTGTTACTACTTACAAGTGTCTCAGATAAAATCATCAATTTGTAGTTATGGGCAAAATTCTGTAGACCAAGAAAATTTTACCTCAAGCCCAAATAAATAAAGCACTTTGCAATTATTCTTACTGCAATGGGTAAGAAGCTCAGGGTTCAGCTCAATGTCTCCCATTATAATTAAAATTACCAACATACATAAAAAACTAATAGACAACAACAGTAACATTGTAAAAATCAACATAACAATAACCAATAATACCATCCACAACAGTATTCACAATATTTACAAAACTTCTGTTAAAAGTATAAATAAACCTAACTCCACCATTAAAAAAAGTGCCGGACGCAACTGGTCAACAAGGTGGGGTTGGCACAACTTGTAAGGCAAATAAGAAACCCACCAGCTTTGCCACAACAACTGGGGGAGGACAGTCAGGATGGATTTAGAAATAAAAAGCTCAGAAGGAAAAGTCTGGGTAAAGACAAAAGTATTTTCCTAATAATCCACCATGCAACTTTTGCTTTCTCATCACCCTGTCCTATGTACTTTAAAAAAATTGGGAAATAAAAAAAAAAAAAGAAAAAAGTAAAATATGCATGATTGTACCCTCAAGCTAGGGAACTCAAACCCAAGACCATGGAAGGCTCAGTACAATGGCTATGGCACTGTTCAAGGTTTGTATTCAGTGACACCTCCTCTTAGAAGGGTTGTCTACCAAGGCCTTAAGGGTCCCTTCTGCCTGCTGGTTTGAATTCGGGGTGTCTTCTAATAGAGTTGCCTGCCAAGGCTAAGGAGTCTCTTCTACCCTAACTCATGAGGCAGGAATGTCATTGCTAAAGCATACTGCTCACTTTGAAGAGAACCAGTGTGTTTACCTGCCATGGCATCTTTCTGCACTGTACTGTAGGGATTTAATTTTGTTTTGATTGTAATATTGTGATAAAGTCGTCCTGGCATTGATATTGATGATGATTCTCCGAAGTTCAAGAGAGACTATAATACTGCCTTGAAGTTCTATGGATATATTTTTATATATCCCAAATTGCTGGGGCTTCATGAGAAAGTTGATTAAGTTAAGCTCTTTGTCTTATTTGGCTTCACGTACAGACTTTCTAGTGGAAGTTTGCATGCCTTCTTTTCACATATACAAACTTTCTAGTGGAAATGTGCAAGCCAGTGGTTTTACAGGCTTTAAAATGAATTTTTTATAACAATAATGATTCGGGGTATTAAAAAGTAGTATTATGTCTTAGAAAAATCTGTTCAGCCCTGATTAAGTCTGCCTCTAAGAATACTAGTATCTCCCCAGTTATTGTAATATAGGGAAGTGAAGTTGTTCAGGTTGAGAACCAGCCTTGTAAGAGTTAATTAAAATAGCTCAATTTTCTTGTAAAACTGCTTAATATTAATGCAGTAATCAAAAGCTTTCAGTTTTATAAGTGACCACTCTCACTTTCTACTTGAAAGTCTCTTCAGAACACTCACAAGGTTACCATCTTCCATATGGTTTATACTAGTGCCTGTAAACTGTCACGATGTGAAAAGTTAAAACATTTCTCAGGTTAGAAGGATCATGTATCAGTGTTCACTTTGGCTTTTGACCCATAATTTTATAAAGAAAAACTGAGTGTGTCCAATGTACAATTTGCCCCACATAATAAAATGATAGTTTTCATGATAAATTTATTTGGATACTCACCTACTGTTTATATAGTAGTTTATAGAGTATCTTAGCGCCATTAGGTGCATTCGCCATACAAATACAAAAATAACGCTTGGCTAACCAGCTAAGACTCCTCTGTAACGCCTGTTTCCCACCAGGTGGTGCTGGAATGTTTACGATCTTGTCAGAATTCTTCAAGGCCACCCACTAAGAAATAGGGAGGCTGGATGGGTTTCCACTTAACAGTAGGTAAGTACCCAACTAATTAACTTTATCATAAAAACTATCATTATCTGGAATGAACTTACCTACTGTTAAAGTCAGCTGGCTACCACACTGAATGAGGATGGTAGGTTAGTGCGGCCAGAGAAACCATGTTCAGCCAAGAGAACTAAAAGCTTTTTAATGAGGGGAGAAAAAAGCTTCTCAAAATTCCTGCCTGTCCTGTGATCCTTACTGGCAAGTACAGTACTGTCACCAGACATTGAACTACAACAGGGTGTGAGGCCCTCATACAGAGACTTGTCAGAGGATCCTTACAAGGGAAAAAAAGGCAATGATAGGACTAGGGGCTTTACACCTCATGCTAAATGTCAACATTTTGCAAATATGAGTCAACAACAGTTAATCTCCCCTGAGCTGCATGACAACCTCCTCTAGCGAAAGATTTTAAAGAAAATAAAGATGTGCTTATGGTACGGAAGCCATGGGAATTATTTTAAAAAACATTAAAAGCTCAGGAATCAATTATGTGTACATTGGCATAAACATTCTTGGCATAGGAGTGTTTGGTCTCCTACCACCACTTAACTCATCCTCTTAAAGGTTTATGTCTGTCCAAGTAAACACTTAAAGAGTTCTAACTGAACAGGAGACAGCTACTCTCCCTTGCCCACCAAAGCAGTTAAATTAAGCACTGTCACAAAAATGGGAAGGGCTTTAACTTCTAATTTTTCTTTAAGCAATGAAAGAAAAGAGAGAGGTTGCCACAAGAACAAAGCCCTCATACATGTACAAAAGAGGGCTTGAAGCTCACTAATGTAAACCCTTAAGAGTTCTAGCTGGCCATAAGACAGCCACTTCAGCACTGCCTACCAAAGCAGTTAAGTTAGGCACTGTCACACATCTGAGAAGGGCTTTAACTGTCACACATCTGAGAGGGGCTTTAACTTCTACCTTTTCTCTAAGCAATGAAAGAAAAGAGAGGTTGCCACTAGAACAAAGCCCACATGCAAGAAAGGGCTTGAAGCTCACTAGCACACTTCGCCACAGCATGAGCTAAAAGAAAGGCTTTACCAAAAGGCTCAAACTGAGGTTATGTTAAAATCTGGAGGACTGTCTAAATTTCATCACAAACCATGATAGGAAGATTAAAGCTTCCAGCACAAAAGAAAGAAAACCTCTTCAAACTTTAAATCATGAACGATATTCCAGTTAGCATGATGCAGAACTGAAAGTGTATAATGTGGTATCCTTTGATCGCTGTGACAGAGAACTGCTTTGCGTACCTGAGATACTGGCAGGACTTAAATCAGGTTATCTAGTGGACGCATGCTAGATATCACTCTGGACAAGCACCACGATCAATAACTGACAACTGTTACTGATACACAAGTCGAATATTTGGGGGCCTTCTAGACTCAGGGATTGCTAGAAATGCCCTTAGCTTGTAACAGACGAGGACAATCCCAATGCGGTCAGATGAAGCATGTGGAGGTTTAATGGAATCTTCTTAAATTACTGTCTGAAAAGGTCTTTTCTAAATGGAAGAAGATGAAGAACATCTAATGGAAGATGAGGAACATCTACCATCACGAAAGGAAGTTAAGGTAACCATTCCCTTTGGGGTCACCAACAAAGCTCGTAACTTGAGTATTTCCTCAAAGCAGCAAACAGAGAAAGTGCATAAAGGTCTAGATTTGACCATTCTGAAGGAAGGTATCTACTACCCCTGCCTAGGGATCCTGGCATGGAGGGCAATAAGCTGTTAGCGTAGTATTTTGAGCAGTCGTAAACAGATTGGTGTTCGGGTCTCCCCAGAGGTTCAACAACTTTTGGCAAAGCTGAGGAAGAGGAGGCTATCTGACTGAAGACCTTGCCCTTTTCTAATGAGTTGGTCTTCAATAACAATGTTTTTCCTAACACAAAACCAGGTAAAGGAATGATCAGAGTACAGAACTTAGGCCAAAGGCCAAGCGCTGGGACCTATGAGATCATTCAGCGCTGAAAGAGAAGCTGAAAGTAAAAGGGTTTGAAAGGTGTAACATGAAGAAAACCTTACGCTTGCACTATGAAACAATAATTGTTAGGAAATGGTGGATAGCAAGATGGAAGAGAGATTATGAACCGAGGTTCGGTAAAAGGAATGAAAGGGGTTGCAGCTAGGTGCCGAAGGAACGCTGCAAATAACCTTAAGTAATCCCTACAGTGCATTGCGTGAGGTGCATTGACGGCACTACCCACCCCTAATGGGGTTCGTGTTATGATGATTTCACCATAACAATTTTTAAAGTGAGAAACTTGATACATGGTAAATTTACACACAAAAAAGTTTTGATAAATAACAATCTTCAATGTTCAATTATTTTACACAAAAACAAGTTTTGATAAATAACATATTCTTTAGTATGTTAAATTATCAGAAATCAACATTTCTGATAATTAACAGTATATGTAATTTTTTGTTCTTGGATAATAAATTATAATAATTAATTACAGCATTGATAAATTTTGATATGAGCTGTAATGAAATCATGTATTCCTGAATAACATAACGATTACGGAAAAATCTTATGCTTGAGATATTTGTGAATTTTATACATACTGATAAATAAAAATAGAAATTAATGAATATATATTGGTTTGATTATCCATAACACTATGTTAAATTATCAGAAATCAATATTTCTGATAATTAACAGTGTACGTAATTTTTTGTTCTTGGATAATAAATTATAATAATTAATTACAGCATTGATAAGTTTAGATATGAGCTGTAATGAAATCATGTATTCTTGAATAACATAACGATTATGGAAAAATCTTATGCTTAAGACGTTTGTGAATTTTATTCACACTGATAAATGATGAAATAGAAATTAATGAATATATATTGGTTTGATTATCCGTAACAGGACCCTTTTACCTATAAAATTTTTATGCAAAATATTCAGTTCTTATTGTCATTACAGGCCATTGTAAACAAAAACATCAATAAACAAATGTTAAGGAAAAAATTGTGTTCTTAATAGGGGGACCACATATGAAAACAAACAATGATTAGATAAAATAAACTATCTGATATAATCAACACACAATAAATAAACGAGGTGATTTGCTTCACAAACAAAAAAAAAAATACCATGGGAAATTGTACAAATAAAACATACATAGACAAAAACAGTAACTATTATCCTGGACAAAAAATAACAAATTTGTATGGTTAACAAACAAATAACAACAATTACAGAAAACACTACTCCAGTATTTTCTAAGAAACAAAGAGCCAGTCTGTCTGTTTTTTCCAATGAAACTGTGGTGAAATGAACAAACAGAAATACGACCTGGCCTTGTTATCTGACAAACAAACAAGTAAAATAACGAAGTCTGACAGTTTGCGTAAGCAAACAAATGGAGGATACAAACTTCTTGGTCACATTGCACAAACACGCTGTAGCTTACCAACGCCAGTTAACTAATGATGTTGCTGGGCTCTGTCGAAAGAAGGAGTTGTCTTATGTAAGAATCGAGAGGTTAACTGTTAGGAAAGACTGCAATTGTATTGTCTCTGACTACATGTTTTGCTAGAGTAAGACCATTCCAAACTGCCAAAAGCTATAGTTATTTACCTTCCAACTCCCTGACAACAAATTTTTCAAAGAATAGCCCCCCAATCTGCCTCTGAGACACATGAGGACGGTGTAAATGTTCTTGAGGTTTAGAGTCCAACCCATTAGTTCTCAAAAGTGTTAACCATCAAAGCTCTCAAAAGTGGTAGAAAATTGTCTATCTATCTCTGTTGGAACAAAAAAAACAGAGAGAGCTGATCTTCATCCCCAGATAAACAATCGACTGGATTGGAAAAGCACAGATAGTCAATATTGAACAAAATGCTCAACCCTGAGGTTAGACAAACAAAATGTCCAGCTCTGAGTTAGACACAATTCTTCACCCTCAAGGTCGTCAGAAACAAACTGGTGAGAACAAACCAGTCATCCAAAAAGAGAACTACTGTACTCTAATACCAAGCAGATGAATCCATCCTGCTAAAAACTCCAACAAACAGGAAAATATTTTTCTTCGACTGAAGGTGTACCAAGGTGTAGAAGTACGTGTCCTACATGTCAACAGAAAACTTCCTTTGTCCTTCCGAAAGGTCACCAGGACCAAACTGAATGATTCATCGAAAAGGGAGTATTATGAATAAACTTGAGACTGGAAATGTGCATGGCTCAATGGCCTCGTTGCATAACAGCTGTCCCCACCTAACCCTCCCAACTCTGAACTTCTCTGGGTGAAGAGTGTGGAGAGAAGGATATTGTATCAGGAAGTTGATAGGGGTAAAAATACAACAAAAGGTACAAAGTATTCTTCCCTCAAAACCTTCACTACCAAAGGTTCTTCTTGATGCTTTGCCTGACACTTATGAAACTCAGCAAACTGCCTTCTGGGGATCCACACAGCCTACTTGAACTGGGAGTTCACAACATCAGTTATGGTTACGTGTAATTTTTCCACTTAGAATGTGAGCCAGATCGCTACTGAAGCAGAACTAGAGAGTGGTTTGGGATATTCTACATGGCACTTCCATGCAGCAAAAAAAAAAAAAAAAAAAAAAAAAAAAAAGCTGTAGGGGTAAGACCCTAGAGGGAAGTCTTCAAAGGTAGTACTAAGGATTCTCTAATCTTATTCAAGACATCTTAGGTGGTGGCCTTTAACACTTAGGTTAGGGGTCAAGGAGACAATGATGGGACACAGTAAAAAACAGCTACTAATGGTTGAGCACGGCTACTTTATATGATTTATACATAACTGTTTCCATTACATACATACAACAGAGTTGCAAAAAGGAATAAGAAATTTCTCCCATTAGCCTCGGAAGTAGGTCTATCTAGGAGAGGTTACAACTCTGATGCATTATTAAGCTCCTCTGCCTCTTCAGGACTAATATTTATAACTATTATCATCATTATTATCTCTTATATGTATCTACATGTGTACATATGCATGCATAAACATCACACACACACACACACACACACAAAACAAGTAGGCCAAAGTAACTTACAAATTAGAGGAGTCTTCACTTCCTTGGTCCAAGAACTTGAAACTTGCAAGGTGAACAGAGGAAGGTGAAAAAACTTATATCACACCTAAGTCCTAACCCACCCTTAAGCAGCTTCAAAAACTTGAAATAGATGCAGTAGCATCTGAGAACCAGCATTAAAGGATACACTTCCGAGATCACCTCTGTTGTTGAGATTACAGCAGCAACATGCTGGCACAATGTCCAGGTTGGTTAGTTCCTAAGAGCTCACTCCACAAGCACAGACGCGTGTACAATACAGTTAGTGTTAGGTGCAGAATTATTTAACACAAACAGTTTCCTAGCTTTCTCTATCAACTGTTCATCCATTTCCCACAGGCTCTACTTCCATGATAATGCACCTTATCATAATCAGCATTAACTTCTTACTTGTTCAACAGGAGCCGAGGTAGGAGTAAACTAAAGAGTGCTGGTCAACGGATTCATCTTTGGCAAAAGAAGTGAAACAGAACAAAGCAAGCTAAGCACTGCTTAAATACTAAAGGCAAATCAACCTAATCATGGTTGAAACCCCTAAAGTATCTACGGATGATGGTGGCGAGACAAAAAAAGCCAGAGAAGGTGACAAAACACAGAATGTCAGCAAAGACGCCACTGAATGCCGGTGGTAAGTTCTGGATGGCTGTGAGAGAGATGGCTGCGTGGGGAAGAGATAGACTGGAAAACTGGGTAAGACTGGGGAGGGTTATCGTCTGCTCGGAGGATGATACCGGGCGAGCAAATGATAACAGAACTGAAGCACAACTCAGAACTACCAACTATCACTCTCCCCAAAATGGACGAAGCGTGAGCCAGAGAAAGTGAGTGCCAAACTACCAAACAACTCATCTAGAGAAAGTGCCAAACCCGAACCTGACAGACAGCTAAGAGAGGTGGCACAGGGCACTGACCTTGGTCCCAGACTCGCCATGGTTCCCTGTCTGCGGAGACTCTGGGCAGTCCAGAGGGCGGGCTCCGATACCTCTCACGGGGGAAACCAAAAAAGGTCGATCACTATGGATTGGGGGAGGGGGCAATCTTCGCCCTAATATACAGTCAAATTTCTAACCATAATGAAAGAACATGTCTCAATTACCTATTATTTTTCTCCTGAACCACATAGGGAGCAAAAGAAGGCGGAGCAGGAGTGAGAAAGGAATTAACCTAGGTTATAGGTAGGTTAATGGAGGAGAAGGAGAAACAACACTAGAAGACAAAAGGATATGACTGAGTAAGCTTATGGTGTGCCCTAACGAATTGCCTATGTAATCTATCGGCCTCTAGCACCTTCTGATACTTCATAAAATTTCATCCTCTCATCAGATCACTCCAGATTATCTTCACATCAACAAAACCACACTTGTGCCTCAACAGCTAGGCTAACATGTAGGCTATGTGGCCATGCACCACTGAAACATTCGGTTTCCACACTCTTTCCAATACAGCCTAATACTTTCACCTCTGCTCGTTGTAGATGACACAATGCAAAAACAGAAAACGAACACAATACCATACAAGAAAAAAAATCAGCCAGAAATCATAAAAATTTTCACTAATACCAATCCACACCGTCTGCGTACGAGCGCGGCATGAAGAATTCTGACAAGAACGTAAACATTCCAGTGCCACCTAGTGGGAAACAGGTGATTACAGAGACAGTCCTAGAGGGTTAGCCAAGCGTTTTTTTTTTATTTTGTATGTCAATAGCACCTAATGGCACTAAGATATAACCTAAGATTATCTCCAAATAATATAGGTTAAGTATTGTTTACCTTAGCTGACAGAAGTCTCAATTAAAGGACAATTCAACTAAAGAACATTTTATCTGAAGAAAAATCTGCTTGTGTTCAAGTTCTTGCGCATTCTCCGTGCTTGGAGGGAGGGTTGTTGCAGGACTCTAACTTCATAAGGGTGAGGTTCTTGGCCCCTAACACATCTCTCATTCATCCAGCCAATCATTTCTGATTTCAAGAAACCCTGCACCAAAGAACTATTCCAGAGGTGCTTTAAAGTGACTTCTGATATACATCTGCCCTAAGAAAATTCTGGAAGAACCACGGGGATGATGACAATTCACATTAACAAGACTACCCGGCACATATAATATTCTAATTTGATAAAAAATGCTGCTCATTTAGGCTAAGTGTTCATTTTTGTGGGTACTTGGTTTTCCAAAGTGAAACTGGATACTGAAACAAATTCAAAGTTCATAGTGCTCTGGATTCAGGATTGGTACTCATATAAAGCAGCAATTTCTGAACTAAAATTAAGCAAGATGGCAATCAACCAGTGGTCTTCCTTTTGTCGGAAAGTTGTCGTTTCTTGGATTCTTCGCTGCACCATGAAAATTGGCAGCAATAACAAAATTGCTGAAGTGGATAAATCCAAGTTTGGCAAATGGAAATAAAATGCTGGCTAGGTCATAGAAGGGCAATGAGTATTTGGTAGCATTTGTTGCAAGTCTAGGGAATTCATGATTCCTCTGAAACCTGGGATCACAACACACTTCCAGCTGTTACCTAACAAAATACTGACATGCACACATACAAATAATGTAGAGAAGAAATGGTGTGCATAATGTAAAAATATTTAGAGTCGAATTATAATAGGAGGAATGTACATTTCGTTCGTTAATAGACCACTTCCTATTTCAAATTACATATTAAGGAAACTGCACATAGGCTTCATGTTTTCCTGTAAGCAGCAACTCATCACTACCAACCTTCACTTTAAGGTAAACTTGATCTGAGAATGGTAAGTCTTTTGTGGTGGCAAGTCAGGGAAAGATACAGTGCCCTAAGTTATGTTAGATAGAATTCATTAAGTTAGCAAGTGGCCTTGATGTCTGATTTTGTGTTTCCCCCACCCAAAGCTCCAGTTTCCCACTGCAGTCCCCATAATTGCAGGAGGCTATAGATGTTATAGTACTAAAGAAGTCGTATAACAAATAACCATACCTTAAATTTTATGGGTTGCCTCATTTTTATGTGTGATACTGCAGTATTGAGTTTTTTGCTATTGTTGTTGTCAAACATTAATTAAATCATGCAGCCTCCTCCTTTACAATTACAAAAATTTTAAATATATCCTGGAACTGTGGAGAGGGATTTTATTTCATACGAAAAAAAATCACTCTGATGAAATAACTAAATTGTAACAACAGAATAAGAGTGCATCAATTTTCTATGATGATTCACATCAGAAAATCAAAACGATACTACCAATGTCTTGTCCATATTGAATGAAGCTGAAGACTGCCATGATGTTATTTACCAATTAACAGACCACTTTTCACTTTGGATGTAAAGATCAGCATTTTAGTAAGCACTGCTTCCTGGGTGTTTTGTTTACAAATTACTCCTCTCTTCATGCAGCCACGATGAAATACCTTTAAAAAAAAGGAAAAAAATTCAACTTCATGTACAGTACTTTTGAACATTAGATGAGGTGTGACAATGAACTCTGCAATAATTTAGCATATTCCCTGTCTATTGATTGTTAGCCCTAACTCAGTCCTAATCTTTATCTAAACTCTTGATGTGTAAGCCTCCACTAATCGCTTCTTCATAAGCCCCAAGGATATTATTTTACTTTCAACCATTATTGCACTTTGGACTTTAAATACCATCTCCTATGTGTTGTGTCCTATGTTTTGTGTGCTTAGAACATTCTTAACATTCATTTCATTAGCAAATAAGTAATTTTATAGATAGGCCTACTGTAACCCACTATTACAGCCTACAATTCAGGGGACCACAGTAGGTAAATTTTTGGGTGGAAGAAAACACAAAACTGGTGAAATACAATTAATCCCACTGATTATTCCTATAAATATTATACAGCAATTTTATGGAGAGTTTTCAAACTGATATAATGCACAAAGGTAAGCATCAGGTGCCCTGAATTTGGTTAGGTGGGGTTGGTTAAGTCACAACCTTATTATTCACTTGCAGTGCCATATGTTAGGTTAGGTGGGGATCCTGAGAGGCAGAGCATTACCCCTTCTTCCCCAAGGCAAAGTATGGACCTGCCCAATAGGTTAGCTCAGGTTAAATCCAATTTTGTATTTCGCTCATTTTGCATTTTCCCCTAACTAAAAACACCGTTTGCCTAGTGATCCCAAAGGTATTAATTCACTTTAAACCATTATTGCATCTTAGATATGAAACTATTTTCCTGTTTTAACATGTGCTCTGAACATTTCTGCACATTTGTTTTGCTAGAAAATAAGTACTTTTAAAGATAAGAGACTCTTCCCCTTATATCCTACGATTCAGAGGACCTAAGTGGTGAGACACTGGGATTTTTGGGTGGGAGAAAACACAAAATGAGAGAAACACAAGGCTGTCAATCCCACTGATGGTTCTCCTATACATAAGTAACTTTAAAGAATATTTTCAAACTGATATAAGGCACAAGGGTAAGAATCTGGTCCCTGGGTTTGGTGTCGTTCGTTCTGTCATTGCGAACGAAAATAGCATCAGAAACGTTCTCTGCTTACATTTAAACATAAGAAGAAGATACTTTCAGGTCCAAAATGCAATAATGGTTCAAAGTAAATTTTTACCCTTTGGCCTATAATTGTAAGATAAAGCCTAGCCTAGGCTACAGATGGGGTCCACAATTTCAAAAGGTCTGTATTGCTTTGCTAACAAAAATAACACAAACGTTCCAAGCACATATTAAAACGTAAAATTACATAATCAGGTCCAAAATGCGATAATGGTTTAAAAATAAACCTACAGCCATGACACAACGCCATAGGCTAAGCTTTGTATTATTTTAAAAGTTGTCAATACATGCTATGAAACTGTAATCTACATTTTTAAAAAGAGCGCTTCATTCTCGTTATTTTGAACCCCATAAATACTATGCGCAAATGATATATAAAAAATTAATAAAATTACGACTTAAAAGGTAGGAATACCGGTATTATTTTACAAGTTGCCAATACATGCCATGAAATTGTAACCTAGTTTTGAAAAGAGCTCTTCATTCTCATTATTTTGAACCCCATAAACACTACGCGCAAATGCTAAATAAAAATTAATAAAATTACGACTTGTAAGGTAAGAATACTGGGCCCCGCCCCCCATAGCTAATACGGCAAAATTGTAACCAGTAAACACCCGTAGGTTAAGTTATATTGGTATTTTAAGGTTCTTTTAGTGCACTATTATTTCCTAGTCATTTTTGCATGAAAAATCCATAATGGTTTGGTAGAACTATATAGTAGCTCCGCGGCGGCAGCTACCTTCTAACTTAACTTTTTCTACAGTTTTTTGGTTGCTATTTGTGAATTTACCTTTAAGTTTTGGCACTCGAGTGTAATTAACCTGTATTTAACCCCTGAAGTCCATCCAACAAGGGGTTTCCATATGCGATCTTCACAAGACAGAGCACGGCTACGTCTGTTTCGAACAGTTCATACCCCGTCCTGCAAGTGCAATAACTTGTGTCAACGTAAGGGTACCCAACACCCCAGGGCCAGTACTAAACACGGCGAAGGGACATTCCATTTGGCCGACAACAAACAGATGCACTGCCAGTATCAGAACCCCTAAAAGTGTAGAAAAAACCAGTTGAAAAGCTAAAAACAGGTGCGGAGCTAATATATAGAATTGCCAATGGTTTT
The DNA here is from genome assembly GCF_040412425.1 of Macrobrachium rosenbergii. Taxonomy (NCBI): domain Eukaryota; kingdom Metazoa; phylum Arthropoda; class Malacostraca; order Decapoda; family Palaemonidae; genus Macrobrachium; species Macrobrachium rosenbergii. Next base: position 37,879,727 of record NC_089753.1, on the reverse strand, counting down.
TCGTGCAAAAATGGCTGGCTGGAGTCTTAGTGGCAACATAAAACTTTACCGGAATACCTGCTCCCCTCAACCATAGCTAATACGGCAAAGTAACCAGTAAACACCCCTACATTAAGTTATATTGGTATTACAGGGTTCTTTTAGTGCACTATCATTTCCTAGTCATTTTTGCAAGAAAAACCCAAAATGGTTTTCCGTGCAAAAATGGCTGGCTGGAGTCTTGCTGCCAACTTATAACATTTTACCTTAGACTAGGCCTACATCCTCACAATCACAATGAAAGCACACTTCTTAACTGCTGAAAGGTCAAAATATCAGTAGAACAAAAACAGGTAAACAATTTTACCTCTAAAGCAGTAACTTCATAACAACGGAAAGCCGAAATTACGCTGGACCGTCGATTTGTTTCAAGGAGGGATACAAGTCCATCACCGCCGGTCGGCCCCTCCCGGTCGTCCTTGGGAAGAAGAGGGACGCCTTGAATCGTGATGTCACTAGAGGTTCCAATAATGTTCTACTAAATTTTAAACTACTTATTTCATTTTACACAACTACGATTCTTTTAAAGTTACATTAGCATAAGTAGAATAGAATACATTAGCATACCTAGAATAGAATACAGAAATTAGGTGAAAGGCCGAAGCCAGTCAGCGCTAAAACGGGAATTGACAATGAAAAGGTTTAAAAGGTGTAACAGGGGGACATCCTTGCAGTTGCACCATGAATCAATTGTTAGAAGAGGGTGGAAAGTAACATGGAAGAAAGAGAATATGAACGGATGTACAGTAAAAGGAATGAAAGGGGTTGCAGCTAAGAGACGCTGCAAAGAACCTTAGATAATGCCTACAGTTAAAAAGTATACCTTAGATTTACCAGACCACTTGAGCTGATTAACAGCTCTCCTAGGGCTGGCCAGAAGGATTAGACTTATTTTACGTGGCTAAGAACCAATTGGTTACTTAGCAACGGAACCTACAGCTTATTGTGGAATCCGAACCACATTATAGCGAGAAATGAATTTCTATCACCAGAAATAAATTCCTCTAACTCTTCATCTGCCGGCCGGGGAAATGCCTACAATGCACCGCATGAGATGCACTAAGAGAGGGTGACTCCAGGCGAAAATAAGGGATTGTCACAACCACATTCATACTTTAGCTACGAAATCATGCATAAACCCCTTGTGAAGGAACTTCCACAACTTTAGTCACGTCTTACACCCTGGTTCCTAAGCGATCGCTCCACAAACAACACTATTCGCGTGAGGTGCAGAGCTTTTTTTTTTTTTTTTTTTTTTTTTTAACTTGATGCAGTTTTACTTGATATCCTTTCTTTTTCATAGTGTTTATTACATTATTTTAACTGAATTCCTTTTTTTACAATTTTAAACGTCTTTAGCTTTACTTTATTTAATAGTGCATCAAACGGTTTACTTTACTCCTTGACCATTGCCCTTTTCTACAACAACGACCCCCCAAAATTAGGGATGTTTCTGCACTAATTACTATCAAATATTGTCAGTAAATTTCTACTTTACATTTAACCGTCCCCCTTTCATTTTTTTTTTTTTTTAGACTAACGCAGTGCCATGTTATTGGCTCTGGCTACCAGCGCTTCCCAGGTTAACAAAATTCTTAATTTTCAGTGCTAGTCTTTATACTCTCCCGGTTTTCTGTTAGGGGATTTCAGGGTCTCTAAAATAATGTCATGTTCTTTTTTTTTTTTGTATGATTCCACAACTGAATAAATGTTCGGTGCTGTCTTCCTCCGCTCTACAGATGTCACAAACCTCGTCCTTGTATTTACCTCGGAAGTTAGCCTTCAAGTCCAACATATTCATCCTGGCTTTCATCGTCATGCACTCTTCCTTTGTTCCCAGTTCCCTGATGTACCCACATAAAGAGGCAGTCAGATATCCTTCCTCTTCTTCCAGATAGGTTCGTATACACTAACTATTCCCAATTCCATCATTCTCCATCCGCATAGAAAAAAAGATTATTCACCCTTTCACCTCTACATACTTTGCGCTACCCATTTTACGTTTTTATATTTCTCACCCTTTCAGTCTTGTTGTGCCTAATAGGCAAAGAAATTTACTGCAGTCAACATTCACACTTTACTCAAAAACACATACTCACAAGTATGAGACAATTAAGACCTACATTCCATTTCTTCCTCTGTGTTTATCCTTCGTTGTCATGGTGAACTATATCGAAATATTTTATATTTGTCATTGAGAAGATATATATATATATATATATATATATATATATATATATATATATATATATATATATATATATATATATATATATATGTGTGTGTGTGTGTGTGTGTGTGTGTGTGGGGGGGGGGTGTATGTGTGGGTGTGTGTGTGTGTGTGTGTGTGTGTGTGAATGTTAAATGCGGAGGGAAGATTATTATTTTGAGATCCACGATGGTGGTTTTGATGAAAAGATTATTTGATTTAAAAATGAGTTTTGAAATTTTACAATGAATTTAGTTTGTCGTCGAAACTGTATGCAATATGGTCAATAAAATGGCCCCTTTTTGATTTGCCACATTCGTACTTTTTCTTGAATAACTCGAACACCTTGTGGAATATCTTCAATCGTATTTTTTATTTTTTGTGAAACTTCAAAAGTCGCTCTTCCAGTGACTTTGTTACTTTTCAGCTTATTTTTGTAGTTTAGACACTGTAACTTCTTCGGTAAAAAAAATAATAAGGTAGACCATTATACAGGCAGCTTATCTTGTCCTAACTGTTCAGATTCTGTGTGTAAATTTCCATGCAGAGTTATTTAAGTAAATCAATGCTCAGGTGTGAACACAGTGCGGCTTTCATGACTCATGACACACACGCACACTCACGCTGCCATCCCTGGCGGGAATGATCATTCGAGCAGTCTCGTCGCCAAAAAAAAAAAAGGTAATGTAGCCTATTCGAAGGATCAAGTAAAACCCCATCCTTCCTAAGTAAGTTTCTTTTATTCCTGTGGGTATATAAAATTCACCTTTATAAAATATTTCAGGCGCGTTCTGGTAAAGGGTCTTTAAGGCTGGTAACTAGGTGGTTAATTGATGGCAAGCATGGGAGTGGCAGGCACCGCCCACTCATCTTGCCTCCCGAGCCTCGGCTCGGAAAGCGGAGGGAGGGTAGCTGAAGAGATGACAGATGTTGCTTTTTTTTTTTAGGCTTTCGTCCGTCGTTTCGAGGATCCTTTGATCAGTTGTCATTCTTCTCTTTCATGGGAGCTATTTTATTCATCACTCTTTCTTGTCAGTAACTTACCCCTTTATAGTGTAAATAGCTGCATGTCACCCAGCCGGTCGCCTCTTCAAGCTCTCTCTCTCTCTCAACTATTCTCCTTAAGTTCTTGTAATCTTCGAATCACCCATCTAATCAACTTCATCTTTCTGTTCCATGTCCCCAAATCGGATGACCCCCATCATGAACTCTGACCCAGAAATTAGTTCCTATAGGCCTATGCAATTGAAGTTTCTTTATTTTTTTGTGATGTTGCTTTTCTATGGGAAGATTCTATTGAGTAATAATGTACTTGTAATCTGGTCGCCTATATTTATATTTTTATCTTTGTAAAGTAACAGCTGCGGATTTAATGGAATTTAATTCTTCCTTTTAAAGATGTTAATTACTGGCCAAGCTTCTTTCATTTTATGAATTGCGTGTTCTGAATAAGTGTTCTGTGGTGAAGCGTGCGGGAAGACGTATTTACGTTTGCCAAGTTCTCTTTAAATGTTAACTCCCCTGAAATTGGTTGGACTTCAAATTCTAGGGCTTCGTGTGTGTGTGTGAAACACTCACCACATTAGGTGGCAAAATGACAGTTGTTTGTATAGTTTGTCCAGCTTCACTAGATGCAGTTTGTTTCGGTTATGTCTAAATACAGGTTAACGCATTCTGTGTATATGTAAATCTGCTGCATAAAAAAAAAACATAGTTTTTCTTAATTTTTGTCAAATATTCCGTTCAAAATTTGGCTCAGCCCTTTTTGGGGGGAACGGGCTGTAGTTGACGTTTACATGATTTATGCATAGCTTAGCAAAGGCATGTAATCTTTTCTACCTTTCATGTTTTATGGTGAACTGGCATCTATCTCACACCTTGCCAAAACAAGAGCATAACATTTATAGCCTAACATGCAGCAAATGTCTCTGGAAAGGTTGATAAGTTTCCTAAAAGAATTGATTAGTGTTAGTGTTTTAGACCATATGGGATGGAATTTTCAGATCATCACTAGTGGTAGTTAAGACTGGAATTGTAAGCTGTAGCACCTAGGTATCTCACAATGGGGACAAGATCTCTGCTGATAATTAGAAGTGAGGCCTGCTAAAAACTTAAGTATACCTTAGTTTTACCAGACCACTGAGCTGATTAACAGCTCTCCTTGGGCTGGCCCGAAGGAGTAGACTTATTTTACGTGGCTAAGAACCAATTGGTTGCTTAGCAACGGGACCTACAGTTTATTGTGGAAACCGAACCACATTATAACGAGAAATGAATTTCTATCACCAGAAATAAATTCCTCTAAACTTACAAAAATTTAGTTGCATTATCACTATATGTTTTTATTTTAATTGTATATTTTGTACAATTACAGGATGTTAATTATGAATTTGGTACGGGTGTTTGATTCTGCTTAATCTGTGTTATCATAGCTATGTAACACAAATTAGTGATGAGGTAACCATTTTGGTACGTGACATTGGTCCTAGGATATCGACCCTCTGTCCTCTTTTCAATGTAGGCTGAATAGGTAGGAAGGCAACCTCTTCTGACAACTGGCTAATATCCAGAACTCTATGAACTATGTTGCAAGGTTTTTATTTCTTAAAAATTGTGTGGTGAAACTTTAAAGTTTTAGGCCCACATTCGGTACGATTTCATTCAACCTTAAGCCCTCCTGCCCTAGCTTTGAATGAGACCAAGTTACAGTGCTGAGGAGTTTACTAACTTACTTAAATGTACCATGAAGTCAAGAAACATTATATTCTTTCCAACAAAGTGCAGTTGAGAAACAATCAACTGTATTTCCTGCACCAATTCTTTTTGGGTGATGCCACACGGGTTCACAAATACGCATTTAAAAAGTTTAACACATATAATTAATATTTAAAGGACACAACAATCATCCAAGTTACATTAAGAAGCAAGAAAACATTAACATATTACTGCAAAAATTGACAAAACGTTACGTTACTTCGATAGAGGAAAACATAAATGGCAAGAAAAGGGGGTTTCAGAATATTCTTATGAAGAAATTACTGCAATCACGACGACAGTTCACGAGGTGATGGGGCTGGATTTTACGAGAATTTCTTCTACAACTTGCCTTTCTGGAGTTTGCTGCGAAACAGGCAGAGCTTCATGTTCCCACCCTGGAAGAAAACTCGGGAGGAGTATATTGGATAGCACAGCTGTCACATCTACAAAACTACAGGGTTACGTAACAAACCATCAACTAAAACACAAACATTAAGTTGTTTAATCGTAACCCAACATACAAAAAAAAAGGGTTTCGTCCAGAAGGCAAGCTTAAACTACTGGCATGTGCCCTTACAACAAGAAAATAACATATACATTCTCCACAGGAAGAAGTTTGACAACACTGCAATCAGACGTCATTTAATTTTATAGAGATGGATAAAATCTGCGAAAAAGGTGTTTTACTACTTTAAATATTAATGTACTAATTTATACAAACTCATTGCTATAGTTAATATAATAAAAAACTTCTGTGGAGCAAAACAATCACATCAACGTATTTTTCATAGAAACTGGGAAAAACATCAAAAACAAGTATTCAAGAAAACTAGGAAATTTTATTCAAGGGGAATAAATGGCAATTTTTGACATTCTCCCCCAAGAAGAATCATAATTAGAAGTAATCATAACTGCACCCAGGAGCGAATTCAATTGAATAACGCTATGCAGCTGTGACCATCTTAACACATAAAAAATTTAAATCAAATATACATTTTAGAGTACATCCATAGAAATTAAATCCTTTCTCTCTTGATCACAGCGGATTGCTGCTGCACGCCTAGGTCTAGTACCACTCAGAGGCACACTATCTGGCTCCTGAGTTACGACACTATCAAATTCCCTCTCGGGTAATTCCAGAAGTACGAGCTTTGTGATTGATCTCATGTATAGTTTATTATTCACTCTCACTTCTACAGACCTAATCACACCATCAGACGATGGAAACAGCTGGGTAACCTTACCCAATGAGAGGAGGGATCTATAGCCTTTCCCAGATGATCATCTAAGTCTACCATCACTATGTCCCAACTTTCACATTTGCAGAGAGATAATCACTAGAATTAAAATGTCTCTCTCTCAAGGACACTAAATAGTCTCTTTTCCAAGAGTTCTCAAATTTTCTTAGCACTGATGATAATCTAAAATATTGTTCTCTAAGATCACTTGAACTCATGAAATCTGGGTCATCAGTTGCTGAATTGTTAAGAGGAGGGGAAATACAAATATTTCGCCCATAAAGTAACATGGAGGGAGTCAAAGCCTCACAATCTCGATCAGAGGAGAGATAAGTCAGTGGTCGCGAATTTATCACAGCTTGAAACTCAACAAGTAGAGTTCTCAACTCTTCAAAGGATACACGTTTGTGATATAAGGCTTTGGACAAACATCCCTTTAGAACACCAATAAGGCGTTCATAAAAGCCTCCAGACCAGGGGGCTCGCGGTGTAATGAACTTCCAATTAACACAATTTCCTTCAAGGTATGACTTTACCTCTGGTTCATCCACAATTTCCTTCAGGAAATTATTAAATCCAACAAAATTCCTACCATTGTCAGATATAATCAGACTCGGCAGAGAATGATATGCTACAAAGCGTCGAAAAGCCAGTAGGAAATCGGAAGCAGTCATGGAATGAGTCAATTCAAAATGAACTGCCCTGCTCGTAGTACAGGTAAATAGACATATAAAGACCTTCTCCTCCAAGCCAGTCTCATGATCAAAAACATTAATAGCACCAGTATAATCAACTCCTACTGATTGGAAAGATCTATCATATCTCACTCTTTCTGTGGGTAATGGTGGAGGAGGAGGCAAACACAACCGTTTCTTGGTTAACTTCTGACACAAAACACACTTTGACAGAATTGATTTGATAACTTGTCGTGCTTTCGGTACCCAAAAGTTTCTCTCAACAATACCAGTACAGAATTGACACCACAATGGTGATGATGTCTATGCAAATGTTCAACTATCAACACTGTTAAATAACTTCTGGAAGGCAATAACATTGGGCACTGAGTATCATAAGACATGGAAGCGTTTTTCATGCGACCCTGAGACCTAATTAGATTTTCCTCATCAACAAATAAGTTCAACTGATTACAGAAATTCTTAATATCCATGGACACTCCATGTGAATTCTTATCACAGAGGTACATTCTGGTAGTAGAAAAATGTTGCTTCTGTTCAAGGAGGACAAGTGCTTTCATTTCGTTAACAACAAACTTAGAACCTTTACTGCATTTATTAAGAAAAAGCAATATTGACCTCATGATACGTTTAAGCTTACTTAAATTACTGTAACGTGGGATGTCAATTAATGGGGTTGGAGGGTTAACAAACTTAGGTTCTGAAAGAATTTCATTAACATGCACAGTTTCTGTAGCTAAAGATTGGGGATAATCACCAGTTAAAAGCCATTTAGGGCCATTCCACCATAAGGAATTTTGCGCTAAATCTTTACTAGTACTACCTCTGGATAGAATATCAGCTGGATTATCCTTAGAGGGGGTATACCGTAGCGGAAACTTGAATTCATTAATTTCAGTGACTGTTTCGTACATAGGGGATTTTACTATTATTGTTCTTCACCCAACAAATAGAAACCATGGAGTCACTCCAGAGAGTGCAAGAACTCAATCTCAAATCATTATTCTGCATTAATCTTCCAGCAAGTTTCGCACCCAAGGACAAGGCTGTCAATTCCAAACGCGGAATAGTCTGTTTAGGGTTTGGTGCAACTTTACACTTACTGACCAGTAAATTGCTTACACTTCTCTTGAAATCAATCACATAGGCAGCAGCTCCATATGCCTTGTTAGAGGCATCACAAAATACATGTAAGTGGGAACCTTGAGGATGTACAACAAACCTAGGAAACTTTAAACTTTCTACATTTCTAATACATTTGCAAATTTCATCAAACCTTGAACATAATGATTCTGGCAAAGGGTCATCCCACCCGTAGTTACTCCACAAACATTTAAGAAAATATTTACCTCTCACCTGTATTGGTGACAATAATCCTAGAGGATCAAACATTCGAGCTATTACTGATAAGACCTTTCGCTTGGTTAAAGGTCCTTTATACTCACAATTTACTTCCTTCAGTGACATCTCATCTTGTGTTAGATACCACTCTAAACCCAAAACGTTCACTCTTTCTTTGATAACATCTATGGTTCTGTTAAACTGTGAATCATTACTGACCCATTCTTGTAGAGGCATATTAGCATCTTCAAGAATCTCATTTATTACTGGATACTCATCCATCAAGACTGACACATCCTTGTAAGTTTTACTAAAATTGTCTACATAGAAATTCTTCATCAGAGATGATGCAAGGGGATTATCATGTAAAGATAAATGATGCAAAAGGGTTTGCTGCAAGAGAAAGGGGAGCATGTAGCTCCAAAACAAACTACACAAAACCGGTAAGTTACAGTAGACTTCAAATCGGAGGGATCAGTTATCCATAGAAATCTGCAATAATCACGACAGTCAGGTGAAATGCCTATCCTTAAAAGGCTTTACTGATATCTGAAATCACAGCTATTGGGTTTGTACGGAAACTCAACAGGGCATCAAAAAGTTTAGTAGTTAATGAGGACCAGTTAATAAACAATCATTTAAGGAAAGTTCTCCTTTAGCCTTGGAAGAAGCATTAAAAACTATTCGAATGGGAGTTGTTTCTGAATCCTTCAATACAGCATGGTGGGGTAAATAATGCCCTATAATAGGGGAGCCTGAGGGAATTAATTCTATAAACCCAGGCTGAACGTAATCTTGGATAATCTTATCATAATGAGCATACAAGGAGGGGTCAGATTCGAATCTATGTAGCGAGGAATTTAATTGACCAATGGCTATTCTATAGTTAACAGGCGGTCTACTTTCATCTTTAAATGGCAAGGACACTTCATACTTATTGTCAACCCTTTTTACTTTATCCTTAAAACACTTAACTGATTCTCTTTCTTCAGGACTAATTTCAGATTGACGAATACCAACACTTTCTAAATCCCATAATTTTCTAACTTCACAACAAGAATTAATAGGGATTTCCTCTACTTCTATTCTTGAACAACATACATTTGATGTAGTAATCTCATTAGATTCTACGTTGTCATAAGACCAACTAGGAAGAGGTCCAAAAATTAGTGCACCACCAGAACTATTCAATATCTGTATTCCAGAGCAAATTTGACTGTTGTGAATGAATTTTCCATAGTAATCAGCTCCAATGACTAATTCTATACCATTCACTTCATCTGAATTTAAATCATTATCTGCTAATTTTATGCCTTTACTCGTCAAGAACGCAGCTGACTTACTTAAACCTGGAGAATAAATTCTGGAATTAACTCTATCGAATGCAATGGCATTAATGACAGTACGAATCTTACCTAGTCTCACCACAACTCTTACTATATTACAACTAACTTCCATGGCATCACTGCCAAATGGTTTTACCTTTAAGGCTACTGTTGCTATGGACGGTAGACTAAGCTTATGAACTAATTCCGTTGCAATAAACGTTCTTTGTGCACCAGAATCAAAGAGTGCTCTCCCAAAGGAACGATATCCATTCCCTGACACAATTACATTAGCAGTAGGAAGAGCAGTCGAAACAGAACTCTTATTAGTCTGAGAATGATCAATACCCAAAGAAGCAGTCATAACTACTGGGAATCACCTTTACTTACAGCACCTTTAGAATCATTATGAGATTTCCCAGAATTAACATTTGACTTACTAACATTAGTACTATTTACACTCAACTTTGGTGGAGCAGGATTAACAGGGTTTTCTGTTTTCTTACAAATCATCGGGTAATGAGGCCCATCACATATATTACATTTCGGTTTGTTTCTACATTCAGAGAATAAATGACCTCCTTTGAGGCAAGCAAAGCACAATCTTAAATATTTAACTCTGTCCCTTCTACTATCAATGGTTTTGAAAGTCTTACAATCGCGAGAGGCATGGTTCGATGAGCAAAACACACAATTATGGTAAGAACTACTATTACTAGGCTTACTGTTACTTTGTTGTGCTCTCTGCACGTTTTGCACATTTGAGGGAATCACTTTAGAATAGTTACCCTGATCACGTTTTCTCTTATTAGAATTCTCACCTTCGTAACAAAATTCCATTAATTCACAAACATATTTCAAACCTGAGGAAATTTGCTTTAAATCAAGGGACATACTATTATGTTTATTAGCTATAGCCTTACGTGTTTCAGGTGATAATTTCTCGCATATTATACTAGAGAAAATGGGGTTCATGGCCTCTACATCTAAATTCAATGTGTTCATTTGTAAGATAATCTTCTCATATTCCAATTTGAACGTGTTCAAATCCTCTATTGTATGACTGGGAGGGACTAAATGCGTTAATTTGGACATAAGTCTACGTTTCAATTTGTCCTTATTATCATACTTCTCCTTAAGGGTCTGAATAGCTACTGAATAATTGGCATTAGTGACAGGCAAACCTTCTATGGCTTTAAAGGCGTTATCCTTTAAACTAGCTCTGAGGGTAGAAAACTTAATCACATTGGAAATATCCCTACGATCGTGAACTAAACTGTTAAATATATCCCAAAATGCAAGCCATTGTTCTTCCCCACCGCTAAATTCAGGTATCTTAATTGCTGGGAGTTTAGGGGGAGGGAGAGGGTTAATGGGAGCCGAAGGAGGAGGCAAAGCGGGCTGTTGATTTATATCTCCCGTGTCAATCTCGCTCATAGTTTTCTGTGCAGTAGCAATAGCTTTCCTTACACATCTAGTTATTGCTCTATAACTTCTACATAAACTATCATATTCACTATCCTGTGAAATAATCGTCACATTCTGTGACCAACTATCTTCAAAACGTCGTAGACCCTCAATAAGACAACGTTCATACATTACAAGGGTCGATTTTGGTGTATCAGTATCACCAATGCAGTTATCTGTCTCATCAAGCAAATCTTGTAAGGAAATAATTTCCCTTTCAATAACTACCCTAATCTTGGAATCCATTTTCTTGTTAATGGATCAATAAGAAACTTGCTCAAATATCAAAAATGTATGGCAAATTATCTAAACCCGATTGAAAATATAACTAATCTTATTCATAGGTCGAATAACATTCACTGAATGATAGACAATTTGACCACGTGTTCTTCATCACTTCACAAAATACATCTGGTCACGAAAACCTAAGTTCAAAATAGCTACGAAATTCAACAAGAATTTCTTCACAGAGTAATCACTAAATACGAACAATAATGTTCCATAAACAATAGATTACTTGGCAAAACACTTCAAGTAATCATCACTTCACAAAATAAATCTGGTCACGAAAACCTAAGTTCAAAAATGGCTACGAAATTCAACAAGAATTTCTTTACAGAGTAATCACTAAATACGAACAATAATGTTCCATAAACAATAGATTACTTGGCAAAACACTCCAAGTAATTCAATACCTTACCCTGCTCACCAAATAACTTTGGACACGTGCCAGCTACACTAAAATGACTTTATAGCCATCCATCACCAACGTGAACTTTATCGTAAATTATCTTTAACATCCAAAAAAATCCTTTGCGAATCGTTATGGCATCCGGTTCGAAGGACCAAAGCAAAGTACTACTATAACTAGCAAAGAATGTGGTGAAACTTTAAAGTTTTAGGCCCACATTCGGTACGATTTCATTCAACCTTAAGCCCTCCTGCCCTAGCTTTGAATGAGACCAAGTTACAGTGCTGAGGAGTTTACTAACTTACTTAAATGTACCATGAAGTCAAGAAACATTATATTCTTTCCAACAAAGTGCAGTTGAGAAACAATCAACTGTATTTCCTGCACCAATTCTTTTTGGGTGATGCCACACGGGTTCACAAATACGCAATTAAAAAGTTTAACACATATAATTAATATTTAAAGGACACAACAATCATCCAAGTTACATTAAGAAGCAAGAAAACATTAACATATTACTGCAAAAATTGACAAAACGTTACGTTACTTCGATAGAGGAAAACATAAATGGCAAGAAAAGGGGATTTCAGAATATTCTTATGAAGAAATTACTGCAATCACGACGACAGTTCACGAGGTGATGGGGCTGGATTTTACGAGAATTTCTTCTACAACTTGCCTTTCTGGAGTTTGCTGCGAAACAGGCAGAGCTTCATGTTCCCACCCTGGAAGAAAACTCGGGAGGAGTATATTGGATAGCACAGCTGTCACATCTACAAAACTACAGGGTTACGTAACAAACCATCAACTAAAACACAAACATTAAGTTGTTTAATCGTAACCCAACATACAAAAAAAAAAAGGGTTTCGTCCAGAAGGCAAGCTTAAACTACTGGCATGTGCCCTTACAACAAGAAAATAACATATACATTCTCCACAGGAAGAAGTTTGACAACACTGCAATCAGACGTCATTTAATTTTATAGAGATGGATAAAATCTGCGAAAAAGGTGTTTTACTACTTTAAATATTAATGTACTAATTTATACAAACTCATTGCTATAGTTAATATAATAAAAAACTTCTGTGGAGCAAAACAATCACATCAACGTATTTTTCATAGAAACTGGGAAATACATCAAAAACAAGTATTCAAGAAAACTAGGAAATTTTATTCAAGGGGAATAAATGGCAATTTTTGACAAATTGTATGTTTACTGACTGTCAAAGGAGATAAGGAGCAGAGAAAAAGTTTTTTATCAACCTTTAAAGATCTCTGAAATGTTTTTGTTGCTCTATTGTCTTCATATATTTAGTATTTATTTCATTTCTCATATTTTATTTGTCAGAAATATTGTAAAATACATTAATTATACAACTAGATGATATAAATAGCCTGCAGTACAGTTACTGGCCAGGAAACCCAAAATCTCACTTTGTTCCCTTATGACTATCATCACTCACCATATCAGAATTTGTATTTTAATACTGCGCGTTCTTTCGTGTTCGATTATTATTGCTACCAACAAAATGGCCTCTTATAGGCCGATTTTAAGGTGTAGGTGGCTTTGTTTGAATGCGTGTGCATTGTGAAAGAACCCAAATAAATTCGTTTGGCAGAATTTTTAATATTGTGGAAAATATAAATGGGTTGTCTTTTTAACTATCTGTTACTGTTTGCTGCATTTTTTACATTTTTAACAGCATTTTGCATTCTAAATACCAGAATGGCTGGGATCTCCTTGGTTCATCGTATTTATTTTGTGCAAACACACAACCATTCCATGTAACATACTGATACAGTAAATTATTCGTTGACAAGTAAGATAATATTGAAAGATTAGCGGTAGTTGGTGGAATATTGTGCTCCTATATCAGCTTATCACATTGAAAACCCTTAAATTTCCTTACAAGATGAGAGGAACGTACAACGAAACAATACCAAAGGGCGCATGAATGAGAAGTAATATCAAAATTCGTTTGTTTACACTTTTCCATCAGGTGGAAGTGAAAATCAAGACAGTCAGTCAATCAGACTGGTGTTTTTCTTCGAAAATTGTCTGGTTTCGCAGGAATTTGATCGTGACAGATAATGTCTGAAGCGGCAGACCTTCGAAAGGCATTGATGAAAAACCGCTTGCCTCCCATGGGTCCCCCAGGCTTGCCTGTGTAAGTACGTTTTGCATATACAAATCACAACTGCGGAAATAGCTTAAGCCTAAACTATTATGATTTAGGCCTTTGGTAGCCATGACAAATCTTATCTGTAGCCAGAGGCCTGACTTTCCTCACGTATGCTCTGTGTTTTGGTTTCTTTCTTCATTCACGATAATGTTATAAGGTTATCTGAATATCCTACCATAAGTACTGGCTTAATTTGTGACTGACCAGGTCCTTATATTTTGAAACTTACTGGAGAGGATTAATGACGTCGAGTCTTTCAAATATTTAGAAACAGTTATATCCGGTATAAGTTCTCCTGCATTGGAATTTAGTGGAAGATTAAGTAGGCCAGGTCAATTAAATAGGCTAATTAGGAGGCTAAGTAAGATTTGGAAATAAAAGACTTCAACGTAGGGTAAATGCACGGGACGTGAGACAATGCGACATTCCTCTGCTGTTTGGACACTTCCAGAAAATGCATTCGAATGCACCCCCATCAGCATCAGTGAGACTTGTGCCCCCTAAACACAACACGCCAAGACGTCTACGTTCCTATCGAAGTAACAGTTTTCTCCTAAATTACAAAATAATGGCATATTTTCGGTTAAACGGGTTCATTGAGATTTAGCCATGCACAGTGCTAACTTACCGGCCATGACGCTCTCAAAGCTTTTACTTAAAACACTTTAAAAGTGGAGGAGTGATGCCATCTTGATACTTGCCGAGTCATTTGTGTAAACAAACTGCCCATATCCTGTGTTAAATCTGCAAAATATTGGTATCCATAGATGCTGAAACCGTTTCCTTGACATCAGTGGTAAACGCTGGCGCCTTTGGGGCTTGGACAGGGAGCTCTTAGCGAATTTTCAGGACGTCAAAGCGCTAGATAATATTTAAATAACTAGGTAGCTAAACACCAGAATAAGGTTATAAATTGAGTAATGTATTATGTGTTCATTATAATTCATTTGAAAATATTTGTTGTAGGAGCAAACCAGATTCTTGAGATAAATTTCAACGCTTTTGCTGTGAACATTACGATGTAGCTATTTTTCGCGTTTTCCTACCTTTTTTTGTATTTATTAATATATATTACATACAGTGAAGTATATATATCACATACACAGTGTAAGTTTTGTCAAATATAATGGTGTTTTAAGTAATAATTTTGGATTTAAAACCTTTTTTTCAGTCCTGTATTTTGACATCATGGCATCTTGACTCTTGTACCAGTTCTAGATAAATTTTCATACTCAACTTTCTTGCATTTTTGCCAATGTGGTAACACTCATATGTTCACATTACATGCCTCAGAAGTATACATAGTAATATGGACTTAAATAAATGAAAAGTCTTAACAACAAAATACTACATTTCTATCGTAAACGGTTCACTAATGCGTCGTCCGCTCTCTGATGTTTGTGGCAGCCAGATGTACAATAGGGCTGGAAAATTGTTCCTGCCACAGTTACGCTACTTTGATGGAGTGAAGTACTGTAAACAAATATCCTCGCATATTTTAAGTGGTATTTTGAGTGAATTAAGAAAAAAATATGCATAATTACAATCAAATAAGCACTGTGGAGCTTCAGTTATGATGTCAGTAAGGATAAAACCACGGATTAAAGGTAAAAATGCATTTCAGCTCAACCACATGACAGACGGGAATTCCATGTCTCATATTTTCACTAGTGTAGGAAACAAAATGTTTTTTTATCATGCTGATTAAAACGAAAATCTTGAGTAGTATCTATAAATTACAAATATATGCAGTTAGTGTCAGTACACCGTTAAATGAACACTGGAAAGGAAGTGTCCAATCGCCATTCATTTTGTCACAATCTTTGGGAAGACGCCATATTGGATTCAAAATTGCCGTCAACACCTATTTTACGAAGACTTCATGAGCTTATTTTAGTTCGTATGGCAGTTTCCTATAGCTCATTTTGTTAATGAAGCTTCAATCTTTTGAAAGGTTTTCTTAAAGGTTTAATTTTTTTGTTATTCCTCCAACTAAATATTGAGTGAAAAGTGAAAATTCTGCGACCCATGTGTCTCATGCCCCATTGTTTTACCCTAGTTTTAGTAGAACTATGGGGTTGCTCCACATTGGGTATTACCTAGGAAATTGACTTTTCCTATACTATTTTGGTTGCTTAGGCCTATTAACAATTTACCTTTATTTTTTGCAGTCGACTGTAATTGACCTGTAAATTAACATCAGAACTAATATGCTTTTTGTATGCTGGCCATCCTGGAATGGTGTCACTCATGTGCAGTGTTATAGGGGAGTTTTTGGTAAAAAGTGGAGTTTCCTTCACTGGTGGGGCGGAGGCAAAGTAACAGGGCCTGCTAGGTTAGGTTAGGTTACGTTAGGCTGGTATAGTTCCTTTTATAACAGGTTTCCTTTGCTAATCCCTTCTTGAACATATGGCTCCCTAATGACTTGCGCATGAGGGGAGCCATTCCACAACAGCAACATGGTAGTCTGGTCTTTCTTCCAACAATTTACCCTACCCAAAACCCTGCGCTCCCAAAGGGTCCCCAACCATGTTGGGTAGAGATACGAGGTTAATAATAAGTGATCGACAATAAACAACACCACCTCCTTCATCAGCAACGCTAAAAGTATATAGCAAGTATATGTGTATGCAGTAAATGGTTGGTAAACTGACCACAGGTCTTGTCTACTCGGAAATTGTTTTTATTTTCGTGCCCATTTGTTTTAAGGCAAAATGGGGAAACCTATTGGGGGTGAAGTGTTTTGTTACATTAGCTGTACTTTGAAGGAAAGTGCTGTTATGGCAGTTACAGCATGTTACAATAGTGAGATATGTCAAAAGATTGTGATATCCCTGTGATCTTATTACAGTACTGCACATATTAGAAAGTATTTGGTGAATTTGTACTCATGTGGCACTTTTCCAGTTGTCACAGTGTTTTTCAGTTGTCTTTACCAACTGAATTAGGCCCCCTCCTTCCTTCCAAAACCCAGTTGCTTTCCAGTCTTTCTTCTTACTTTTGGAATATAAATTTGTCAATCATGATGAATTACTGTAGTGGTTCCTGACCCTTCAGTGGGAAGCTGTTTTGACAAATATGTCTTTGGAAAATAGGATATTCATTTGTCATTCTAGCAAGGCCATTGTAAAGTTTTTAAAAGTACTATATTAGGAAGACTGATCGAGATATGGTAAAGAATTAGAATATAGGTTTTAGAATGACATCTAGCAAAATACAGTTAAAACTGTCTATGCAGATTTCTTGCATCAGTATATTGCTGAATGTGGTATATTTTCCATTTTAAGCAAACAGATGTCCATATTTTCTGCAGCACTACCCTCCTTTTTAAGGACAATGCATTGTTACCAGAGCAAGCAGTCCTAGTTGAAACTGATAAAGGTACAATGTATATAAAAGAAAGTTTTGATTAATTAATACTGAGAGGTGTAACAGTGACATGTCTTGAGATGTTTTGAAAAGTTGCTGAGAGTTATCTCAGTTACCATCCAACAGTTTTGATCAACCAGATTAAATAAAATGCGTTGACAAGATTTATGAAATTTGACATGTCCAGATGGGACACCTTGAAAGGACTGATTTTCAGTCCTTCTTCCCTTTTAGAAAGAATAGATTTTTATGTTGTAATTATTTGTAAATATTATCATATTGCATTTTTGACGCTAAAATTTTTTGGTTCTCACTTTTTCATTTGATAGGTAATTTTTGTTTTTATATAAGCTACTTACCAAGTAATTACATAGCTATTAGTTTCTATTAACCGGCAGCTAGAATTTTGAAGTTCGCGGTAGCGCTACTTTTGTTTTGGTTAGGCGAGTAACCCAACCCACTTTCTGGGTAAGAGAGAAAACCAGCTTGGCAAACGAGCCCAATATGTTTCTGCTGGCTGATGGCTGTGGATACAGTGATTGGCAGTAGCGTTTTTTTTTTTGGATTTTCTCTTCTCATTTGATCTTTGGAATCATGAAGTATTCTCTCTATGGTAGCCTTTTCGGCATAATTAGATAGTGTCAGGTTTTCCCAAAAGACCAGTATTACCGATATTGACTTTTGCTTTTGAATATTGACTATTTTGAGACTTTCTGACTCCTGACTTTTTGGCAATGTCCAATTCGGGTTCTCAAAGTTTTAGGTATTGCAGTAAAGGCTGCAATACGCAACTGACTAAAGCCTGCTATGACCCTTATACTCTTTGTGCATCTCGCAGGGTCAAATATGTTCTCCTGAATTGACTTGTGAGGAATGTGTTTCGTGGGATGGTACAATGTGGAAGACTATATAGATGGGGACAAAAAGAGGAAGGCAGCAGCAAGAGATAGTAGTAAGAAGGGTTTAGGAAGTCAGGTGTCTGCTAAATATTTTATTGATAATAATTCTGATTCCTTGCCTATTGTTCCACCTGATCCCTCTTCTCAGTCTGTACCAACCACTACACATCCTGGCTCCATTACTCCCGATCCCAGCCCCATTACCAGCCTTGAATCTAGAATTAACTTTAAATTTGGGTTATTAGTTAATACAATGGAGAAAACTGGTACTTCTGTTGAAGTCCTGATGGATAAAGTGAACTTGCAGTGCAACAGGCTCCTTCATTTCAGTCGCCCCAATGCCAATTGGATAATATCCTGGGCTTAATTAAGAAAACACCCTCAGCCTATCGCAGAACTGTCGCCCATTTCTTCTTCTGAGGAGAAAGATGTGGATCCTGTCACCCCTCCTTTGGTGTATGCCTCCTTAGTCAGGTTTCTGCTGGCGACTTTTCAAGATTTCTTCTCTCCTGCAGCTCCGGCTTCACCAGCTTCGACTTACTTAATGGACAACCAGACGACTCCTGCTTCGAGGCTACCTAAAATGGTGCTGTCCTCTTTCAGCTACGAAAACTCTTCGTGAAGTGGAAAGCTGGTTCTCGAGCAAGAGAGAGCAGGGAAGAGTCTCTTTTATTTGTCTACTGTCTAGATTGTCACAGAGAAGATACTTATGCGACTGGAGAGGCCCCATCCCTGGGAGCTTCTGCCTCCTCAAAGGGAGACTATTCCGGGTTCACTAACTCCTCCGGAAGGTTGGTGTTTAATTCAACTAAGATTTTGTTCTCAACCTCAGAGTTGGACCACTATCAAGCATTTGTTTAAGGTCTTGGAAGTACTCAATTTTTTAGACTGGGCCGTAGGAGCTCTTGCTGCAAATTAAAGGATTGCCCACATATTCTAGAGGATTTCTCTTCGGACTTTTTAGGGGTCATCTCATGTCTGGATAAAGGTATTAGAGACGGTTCACTTGAATTATCCTCACTGTTTGCTATGGGTATTCTCAAGAAGAGGGAGCTTTGGTGTTGCTACACCACGAAGAGAGTAACACTTTCCGAGAAGCCTGCATTCATCGTCTCTCCGCTTGACAAGAAACACCTATTCCCTCAGGCTACTGTGCTGTAGATTACTTCTGAAATGCAGAAAAAGTCAATTCAGGACCTTCTTGCACAATCAGCGAGGCGCCCTAGAGGGTCTTCAGCCTTCAACTCTAGGACAGTTTCTCCTGTGCAACCTTCGCCCTTTCGGGGTAGGGGCAGACAAAGAGGCTTTCAGACCTCGCGGAAACTCCCGTTTCACCCCTTGAGCAATCAAAAAGTCCTCTAATAAACCACCTGCACGTAAGTGAGATATCTAGTCCTCCGCACACCTGTGGGAGCAAGACTCCTCCACTTTTGGGAGTATTGGGAAGCGAGAAGAGCGGAAAGTTGGATTGTACAAGTCCTGAGAGAGGGTTATTCGATCCCGTTTCTGATGAAACCTCCTCTAACTGACAAGCCCATCTTATTGATGGTCTACTCTGCAGGCTCCGAGAGGTTTTCAGCACTCTCCCAAGAAGTGTCAGCACTCCTTGAAAAAGTAGCAGTCGAACTAGTCGAGGACACCTCATCTCCGGGGTTCTACAGTCAGCTGTGTGTAGTCCCCAAGGCTTCGGGTGCCTGGAGGCTGGTTCTGGACGTGAGTGCCCTGAACTTGTATGTGTAGAAAACAAAATTCAAAATGGAGACGTCTCAGTCTGTTCTTGCATCCATTCATCTGGAAGATTGGATGATTTCGATAGACAAGAAAGATGCCTAATTCCATGTCCCAGTTCATCAGGACTCGAGGAGGTTTTTAAGGTTTGTGTTCCAGAGCAAGGTGGACCAGTTCAGAGCCGCCCCGTGCTTCCACCTGCCCACGGCTCCACAGGTATTCATGCGTGTACTAGCTCCAATAGTGAAATGGTTACATTTGATGGGGTCAACATTTTGCTGTATCTCGACAATTGGCTCATTCACTTTCAGTCAAAGGACAGATGTGCAGATGACCTTCACAAGACCCTTCTTCTCGCCAGTATTTGGGCCTCTAGGTAAACTTTCCAAAGTCTCAACTGACTCCTTCTCAGGAGATAGCTTATTTGGGGATGTGGATAAGCTTAGGGATTTTTTGGGTTTTTCCGTGCCTTCGGAAGGTAGACAAATTTTGCTCCCTTCAGTCCTGTTCTGCGAGCAGCTGGATGAGCCTGTTGGCAGCCCCTCTCATCCACAGAATAGTTTGTGTCCCTGGCAGTGCTACATATGAGAAACTTACAGTACTTTCTGAAAATCAGTTGGAACAGAAAGAAATATCTGGATTCTTTTGTTTTTCCAATAATGAAGGAAATAAAAGAGGATCTTGTTTGGTGGAAATCTAGAGACAAGCTCTCTCAAGGAAAGTCGCTTCTTCCTCTGAGGCCTGGCCTAATGCTTTATTCAGACGCATCAGACCTAGGTTGGGGGAGCCCTCCTGGGAGACAAGGAAGTCTCAGGCCTTTGGACTTCAAGGCAGAGAAAATGGCACTTCAGTGTGAAAGAATTGACAGCAATTCACTGGGGATTGGAAGCACTTGCATTGGAGGTGTCCGGGAAGACAGTGACTGTCCACTCGGACAAACCATGGCACTGTCTTATGTCAAAAAACAAGGGGGAACTCATCGTTTACCCTTTGCCAAGCAGCAAGAGCCCTGCTCATTTGGGTGGATCAGAATCAAACCCAGATCTTAACCAGGTTTATTCTGGGAAAATTCAACATGTTAGCGGATGGACTCAGCCACCGAAAGCAAGTTCTCCCCACAGAATGGACTCTGGACCCCCTTGTGTGCCTACAGTTATGGAAACTGTGGGGTAGGCTGGTTCTAGATCTGTTTGTGACCTTGAAGAACCATTGTCTCCCTTTGTATTGTTCGCCAGTGCCAGATCTACAAGCATGGGTGATGGACACAGTGCTTTTAGATTGGTCGAACAAAGACCTTTACGCCTTTCCCCCATTCAAGATGGTGAGAGAAGTAATAAACAAGTTCCGAAATCATCGGAATGTAACGATGACTCTTGTAGCCCCTTTCTAGCCAGCACAGGAATGGTTCCCGGACTTACTGGAACTTCTCATGGATTTTCCGTGGCTGTTGCCTCAAAAACCCAAAGTACTCAAACAACCACATTTCAGGTGGTTCCATTGTGTTCAGACTGTCTACAGATTGGTACGAGCAAAAGGATTTTCAAAGGCAGTTGCAGACGCTATTGCTCATGGCAGACGATATTCCTCAAGCAAAGTTTATCAGGCCAAGTGGAAAGCCTTCCGTGACTGGTGCTGGAGACACAGCATCTCGTCTTCAACATCTCTAGTGGAGATAGGTGATTTCCTGCTCTATTTAAAGTCTTCCAGGAATCTGCCTACCTCAACCATTAAAGGCTACAGGGCAATGTTGAGCTCTGTATTAGACGTAGGGGCTTAGATACCTCCGCTAATAAAGATCTTTTTGATCTCATCAAGCCATTCGATATGACCAAACAGAAAGAAGAAAAGCTAGTAGCCTGGAATCTAGACGTGGTTCTTAAGTGGCTGTCACATCCACGTTTTGAACACTTGAGATTTATATCTTTGAGGGACCTAACTAGGAAGACTGTTCCTAGTAGCATTAGCTACTGCCAGGCAGGTAAGTGAGCTACACGCTTTTGATAAAAAGATTGGATTCTCTCAGGATAATGCAATTTGCTTTTTTACCCTAGGATTCTTAACTTAAAATGAGACCCCTTCCAGTCCCTGGCCTCTCTCACTCATTATTAAAAGTTTAGTAGATATTCTAGGTCTGGGGTACATGGAAAGAACTCTTTTTCCCTGTAAGGGCATTGAAATACTGTTCACTAAGAACGGAAAAGATCCATGGGTCTTTGAGCAACCTCTGGTGCTCAGTAAAGAATCCTTCTCACCCTCTTTCAAAAAATGCCTTGGCATTTTTTATGAAGGATCCTATTCTAGAGGCTCACACACAGATTGAGGGAGATGTGTTACTTTAGTGAAAGTAAAAGTGCACGAAGTGAGGGCGGTAGCCACGTTCCTGGCTTTTAAACATAATTTGTCTATCACTTCTATTATTCAGACAACATTTTGAAAATGCAAACCAATGTTTGCATCTCATTATTTGCGTGAAATTGAAACTGTTTATGAAAATTGCAGTACCCTGAGTTCTATTTCGGTTACTGGTGTGGTGTTGGGAGGAGTTTAGGAAATCTTCCTGCATCCTTCCTATTTCTTTGCCTTGATTGATGGTGTCGAGTTGTAAGGGAGCCTGTATTTGGGGTGCTCACCAGTTTTATCTATTAATGGTTGGGTAATGGTGCTTTTTAATGTTTGGCAATAAGCGACTGTGTTTTTATTCTCTGGTTTGGTTTTATGGTACTGTGCCCAGGGCAGGGGCAACTTTGTTAATTCTTTGTGTGCAATCGGACACTCCTTCGCAGCAAAGAATCCTGCTAATGTACAGTAAACCCCCTGTATTTGCGGGGGATGCGTACCGCACCCCCCCCCACCCCGCGGATAGCTAAAATCCACGAATACTTAAAACCCCCTCTAAAAACACTTAAGAACTGCCTATTTTCATAGTTTAAACACAAAAAAAAAATCTAAAAATGCTTATACCTGAGTATTTTAATAGTTTTATCACAAAAAGTGCATTTAGTCATGAAAATGATATGAAAATACTGTAATTAGTGAATATTTCTCAGTGAAAAATACTGCGAATGGGCAAATTTTCCGCGAATAATGGGTAGATACGTTCCACAGAGAAATCCGCGAATAGTGAGACCGCGAACACATGGGGTTTACTGTAGTAGGCGACTCCTGGCTATACCACCACGCCTCTATATGTTGAGACGAGCACCACCCAGAGGCAGTACTTTCCTATAGCAGCTCTCTCAGCAGGTCAGGAACCAGCAAGCATTTTTACCAGTGCTAGCATTACTTCTATTTCTTTTTCATTACAATAGACAATCCATGCATCCAACCTCCTCCAATGTGGGATTCAGCTATGTAGTTACTTGGTAAGTAGCTTACCTGTATGTAAAAATGACATTTTTTTTAATAAAATAAATTTTATATTTTCCAAGTAATTACATAATAAAAGCCCACCCACCTCCCCTCGCATGGTTAGGAAGGCATAAACACATTGAGTTCGTTTGCTGAGCTGGTTCCTCTCTTACCCCGAAAGTGGGCAGGATCACTTGCCTAGCCAAAACAAAAGTAGTGCTACCGCGAATTTCAAAATTCTAGCTGCCGGTTAAGAGAAACTAATAGCTATGTAATTACTTGGTAAGTATATAAAACTTTATTTTATTATAAAAATGTTGTATTTACCACCACCTTATACTAGATGGTGTCAAGCTTAGGATTATGGTTCTTTTAGTCCTTTTGACCACATGAAAAGGGAAGAAACAGCAAGTAACCATGCAAAATTACTAAAACATGACAAATTCTTATATTTTACAGGGATGCACATAAGGGAGGTAGAATAGCATAATCTCACTGTATTCTTTTTATACTTAGCCTAAATATCAAGAATTCTTAGCCTAAATATCAAGAATTTTTTTTATTGCAGGATGGGTCGAGGTATCCGTGGACGTGGTCCTGGAGGGCCAATGGCTGCTAGAAGAGATTACAATCCTGTGTCATGGAATCAGTACTGGGATACATGTGAAGCTGTCAAGATCGACTCTGATGATGTTTTCCAGGTGTACAGGCGTGGAACAAGTGGCCCATTATTGCTATTGCTTCATGGTGGGGGTTATTCTGCACTGACATGGTCACTTTTTGCGGTGTGTTTTATTCAGCTTTACTTGACTCCTCCTGACGTTGATATTGATTTGAATATACAGCAATTTAGTTGTGATTTTACTTGTTATATATTGTCATTTGGGTATACCTAAGATAGACAGTGAGATCACATTAATTTTTATGCTAGTTTTTAAAATCATTTAACATCCATTCAAGAAATTAGATTACTTGTATTCCCACAATTAAATAGGAATCAGTAAGTGAAATGGTTGAGTGCCAAGTGATGGCTTTTGATCAGCGAGGGCATGGTGACACTCACACAGTGAATGACTCAGATCTTTCAGCTGATACACTTGTTGGGTATGTTTATATGCTTTACTTTTTCTATGAATTTAATCAGACTGTTTGTTGCTGAACAAATACAAACCGTAATTTTTTTATCACCAGTAGGCTTCAAACATTAATGTCCAGCATAAGAGAGCTTTCATAATGGTTGCAAGAGTGTACAGTATTTTAACTATTCTAGTTGTGGTTAATGCTTAAATTATGAGCTTATGGGTGAATTGCTAGTAATTTTCCTTTAGTCCCGATAAGAGCACGGACTTGTAGCACTCATTTGTATCGTTTGTTTCTGTTTTTTTTCCATAGCTTTATCATCTTAAATTTCAAGAGCCATCTGGGTGATTATATTGACTGTGCCTTTTACTTATTACCACTGGGATCAGTAGGCCAGATCATTTTCTTAAGCAGGGCTATCTTTTTATTGATGACTATGGGGTGATGAAGCAGCTCTGTTGAAGGGCATAACTTATACAATGTACTGCACACTTATTTTGCTTCTCATGTTGTTTTGTCAAATTCTCAGTTACTAAGTTGTGTTAATGGCATGCATTGACTGCTATGGGTATGTTGGATGCATGGTACAAGATCAGCTAATCAGTAGAGTGTTGGTTGTGATAGAGTTGCACCTCATGCCTCACTGCCTACATCACTTATTAATCTATTTTAGATTTTTAAAACTGACATTTACTTAATTTTCCATAATGGTATAATAAATAACTATAGCAAGGTTTGCATTATCGTAATGATTAATAAATGTCTAACCTTATTGATCTCATATACATTGATCAGGTTTTAAAAATGTAAGAAAATGTAAATAATCATTTCTGCATTGTCCAGATAATTTCTGTGAATTTGCAGCCAATCTAAAAGATAGAGTATTAAATAAACATGATATAATTTGGGTTATGTAATTGTATAAAGAATAAAGTTTTCAGTTCCTTTAGGAAAGAAGCTTTGTTTTTCTGATAGAGGAATATTTCAGCTTAGATTTTTTTTTTTTTGCATAACATTTTATGTAATGTGAGAGAAATTATATGGAGAAAGGCTTTCTGAGCAGTAGCTCCTGCGATTTTCAGGGATGTTGGACGGGTCCTTGAGGCAGTGTATGGTATGCGACAGCCAACGTGTATCATCATTGGACATAGTATGGGTGGGGCAATTGCAGTACACACTGCATATAACAATAATGTTGCAGGTATGTAAAAATATTGCACTTAATATAAACTGTAATTTGTTTGGAGATTTGTTTTTATGGCAGTCTACTGAGACCCCAAGTACTAGAAGTTGAAAATTCACATAATCGGCAGCCTTTTAAAAATTGCACAGTTTTGTTGCTGATAATTGGGAGAAAAGAATTGGATCAACACATTAAAAGGTATAAGTATTGCCTGTTATTAAAGTCCCATTTGTAATTGCAAAGATCGAAAATGTTGAAATAGTTTTTTATAGTTCCTAGTTATGAATTTTTATACATACGAATGGTTTCAAAAAGAAGCAAAAACTTAATAAAGTGAAGTGTTTTATTATATGCACATTTAAAAATGTAAAATGAAACAGTAGGGGTTGTATAATGAGACTGTCTAGAAAATAAAGGAAAGAATTACATATGCCATGTAAATTTTAAAACATTCTCTCCCTTCTGTTTTTCTATATTGCCAAAAATTTCTTGTGATTATTGCTGATAGCATGCCATGTATTGTATGTCCTTTGTTTTTACTTTTTCATTCCATCCTGTTTTATTTCTAATGGATAGGTAACTTAGTTGAACACCTCATGCTCAGTAAACAGAAGGCTATTGTTTGTTTAAGGTTTGTGATTTTACAAGTGTTTGCAACAGAGATTCCAGACTTCACAGTTTTAGCATTGTAATCCTTTGGGATTCTGATGATATAAAAGTATGCCTTCACTATCCTTGGGATTCTGATGATATAAAAGTATGCCTTCACTATCCCAGTTGCTGAGATATGATGATATAAAAGTATGTCACTGGTAGAAAATTCCTGGCAAGCGTAGTTGTTAATTCAGTTTTTTATTGCTGTATTTCAATTTACTTTTTTACAATATACTTCAATAAAGTATAAGTATGTAATTTCAAAATTACTTTATCAGTAACTATTGAAAAGTCTTCTAAATGTTCTGTAACAATCACTCACTATGAGTGTCTCACATATAATGATAAACTGAAGTACTGTACTGTATAGTAAAAGTATGAATTTACTTCCACGAGATCACCAAGTCATGCATTTCACCATAAAAAAATAGTGAGTTTTGTTATTTATATGAGAGATCTTTTCCAGGTTTGGCTGCCATTGTTGTGATCGATGTTGTGGAAGGTACTGCCATGGATAACCTTAGTTCCATGCAAACTTTTCTCCGTAGTAGACCACAGAGCTTCAATTCACTTCAGAATGCTGTTGAATGGAGGTGATCAGATAAGTTTTGTTATGGTGCTGATCAGTACTTACCGTTGTTTTTGGCAGTCCCCTTGCTACAGCGGTCTCAGTTTATGGTGCTTGGCTCTGTGTTACGGTACTGTAACACAGTTTTACGGCGATCGCCATTTATTCCCATTATATTATGATGTTCTGGTTTATGACATTTTTTGGGTTATGTTGCCCCGTCAGGAACAAAATCCCCACCATAAACCATGACTGCCTGTCTGTACTATTGATGTTATTAACTGGAAGAAATTGCAGATACAGTAGTTGCATAATATTTGTTTAGCTTGTGGTTTGGCAAAGGTTACTCTGATAAAGGAATCTCAATAGAGGCAGTACTAGTTTTGAAGTTTCTTAAAAGGTAAGATTTTTCATGAGGATGGTATTCATTTAGTTTTTCCAGTTGTTAATTTATAATTATAAGGGTTCATTAGCCCTCCATCCACATCAATGTGGCAGTTAGATAGATTGAAGGTTTGTTAGGTATTATTGAAATAATATAAAATTTTATAGTAAAAGAACTGTTGTCAATATTTACCAAGCATTCATGAATCCCCCAGCCTCCCCACAGTCTAGTGGGCAATGGAAAGAATTGACTGGAAAATTGAAAACTCTCCCAAACTACCTGTGAGAATGTTGAAAATGGACAGTCTACCAACCCAGCCAGTTATTACTATGAAATTCTCTCTTTGCCCAATTGGTAAAGTTATGGCTAGATGAATGTCTGGCATCTGTTACAGTAATTTACTTTATAATGAAAATTTGTATACTGTTATGCTAAGCAACTAAATTGTTTAAAATTTTCAGTGTTCGCTCAGGACAAACTCGAAATGCTGCTGCTGCGAGAGTGTCGATGCCTGGTCAAGTTAAGAAGTAAGTATTGCATTTAGTGTTTCTGACTTCTCATGGGTTATTTTTATTTCTGCTGTGCCGTAAATTAGTAAATATAAAAATGGTTTTGAAGTTTTGATATTTATTTATGTAATTCCAAGGTGATTTAATACTGCAGCACTCTACAGATATTCTGTTTTTTAAACTTCTTTATTATTATACTTAAGATTATAGCGACGGTCCAGGTCCCTTGCAGAATGATTGAACGTACTGGGGCAACAGTAATCATTGGGAAATTGTGGCAAACAAGGGAAAAAGGTTTCTTCTATGGCTTTCACTGCTATATTTGTAGGTAAGGTAACTGTCTCCTTTGGCGGTTTCTCAATGCCTACTGAAGGAGGGACTAAGTCCCATTCAGTATTAGGAAAAACTGTTCTGTCCTGAAATTCTACATGTTCAACTTCAATCATAGTTTTCCTTTTATTAATAAGGTATTTGCCATCAGGAGAAAGGATACACTTTGAGGCATCGCGCCAAAGGTTATCAGTATCGTCAGGGGCGATTATTGGAGGTCATACTACCCTTTGATTTGAAGTTTCGTAGCCCGAACTGGCCATATTATTGCTACCAGTCAGAGCTCTGGAAGTGGATAAGTTGTCTTTTAATAGCCATTCAGTTTTCAGTGGGGATTAAAAAACTAATTCAGCTTCTTTTTGGGCTTGGGATTTATATTACTGTTCCCATGAATCAAGGTTTTTGGTACGAGAACCAATTTCTGCCTGGGGCAGACTGTGCAGCCAGTTTATTCTCTCATTTAAAGGCTGAAAACTTTTTACATATTACTTCTAATTAAGTATCCAGGACTGACGTGATTTCCTTTTGGGAATCATGAATAGCATCTGTGATATATTGGCACTCGGTAGCAAGGATATCCTTGATACTGCTTATAATTTCCTCCCGGAGTTCAGCAAATACAGCAACTTGTGTGATCTGATTGTGCCAAGGCAGCCGTATTGCCACTGCCCAGCAGAACATAAGTCCTGGATAAATCACTATACCCCTTAGAAGATACAGACACTTCAGGCAGGGTTAGGTGGACCCTATCAGGATCCCCTTCAGTATCTGATTGCTGCATGGGAGAGAGATTTTCATCTGAGGTATCTCTCTCATGTACAGCGGAAGGCTGTGTCCCTGGTTGTTCTGAGCTCAGGAGGGCAGTTTCACTGGCTATATCCACTTCATATCTGATGAAAAGGACATCTCTCCCAAGTAAAGACTCCTCTTCTCCATCAGAGGAGTTGGCCTGGGAGATACTAGGAACCAATGCTGTAGGGTATTGTCCCAAACATGGGTTCTGCTCGGAGAGGGAAGAAAATACATTCTGCTGGAGTTCTGCCGGAAAGATGTAGTCTCCTCCTTCCGTAATGTATTATAGTATTCATCAGTACTACCATAATTTTGTCTTAAATGTATTTCTCAAAACTAACATTAAACAGGCTAACTTGGGCACAAGTATGTAGCCATAGTATACTGTTAGGAATCACAATAGGGGTTTTATCCATAAGATAGTAGCAGTGTATTAAAATATTTATAATTACTACATAAGTTTGCCTTAAAAGTAAATTCTCTTGAATGTTACACCACTCAATTAAGACAAAGCTAACTGTACATATACTGTAAATCTAAATTGTAAAATTATGATTTTGTTTACCAGGTCTAGGCTACTCGTAAGCCACAGGTAATAACTATAGACTACACAGGAAAGTAACTCAGGTAGATTTTGCCAAAAGAAAAATTTTTATATAAACCAGGTACGTATATATATATGAAAATGTACAATTTAATAACCACTTAGGAAAAGCAACTGTCACAAGCATTTTCTTGAAGTGACACCACTATCGGCGGAGTAACATCTGATAAAAGTAGATTCGCAAAAGAAAAAAAATCATATAACTTGATACAAGTTCTCTGATATCAAGGATAAATGGAGAACATATCACAAAAAAACACTTACATTACTTTGATAATTAAGTACTACAAATAACAAACGGGCTTTACTAAACACCAAGGTTTGGAAGTCGAGCATGGTTGGGAATCGAAATCACGGCTACCTATCGTAAACGAGAACTTAGGCTGCTACCAATCAAAAGTGTAAGTAGCCCAACATAACTGCTAAGTTGAAAGGTCAAATATCAATGATCTTCAAGAACAACATTGTCTAATATTATTACTTCAGTATAATTAAGTATTGCTTGTCACGCAGAAAAAAGAAAAAGAAAACGGCACATTACCATAGACAAGCAAACCAAACTCAACTTCTCGCCTTGTAACAAAATAAAGCCACCAGCTAAAAAATTTTGAAATCTAAAACTTTTCACTCGGACTGAAACCTGTGCACTTAGCTTGCTTCTGAATTTTGTTCTTCCATCATGACGGAAATAAGATTCGGGAACAAAAATAAGGGAGCGAAACATGTTGCGTGTTCACCCTGGAGAGATAAAAAAGTAATGAGGAAAATGACCAACGTAGAATGCGCTGTTGCCACATCAGTGTGTAAAGGATAAGAATTGAACCTAGGTAATCGGTGTTGACAAAGAGGTAGAGCCCTCTTGTCTTGAGTCCTTATATTCTATCATTTAGCCAAAATGCGCTATTATGGCCAAGACCAACTAGAAGAGGATTCTTTGAAATTGGTTGGTCTGTTCTGTGGAGCCCTGGGGGTCCCATGAGATTAACCCCTCTGAGGACTCACAGCAGCTACCAAAAATAGGTTTTTCATTAAATTATATGATTTAATGAGATAGTCACATTTCATAGATCCTACACATTTAGTTATCAGACATGTAGCAGTTTGCTTTCCATACATTCATACTCCTTATTTTGTACCTACACTCTGTTTTCAATTATGAATAAACCCTTATATTTTTTGTGTGAACAGTATTTTTTTTTTTTTTCAGTATAAAAACTGGCTTATGTGGAACAAATGATATTGAAGCCATGAAAGATGAGAAAACTGAAAACGAGGACATCAGGAGTAACATGCCTGTTCGTGCTGATGTTATTCCTGAAGAGGGTGTAGAAAACAATGGTGGCCAAGGGCAAGAATCTTCTTTGCCTCCAGCCAAGCTGACTACTTTGCCTAACACTTCTAAATCTTTACCAGTAAGTTGACACAAATATATTAGGAGTTACAGAAGAGTTACTGTTTTTGTTTTTGTCTATTTTGTTTTATATCAGAACTGTACCAAATCATCATTTATTGGTGTATCAGTCTGCCTTATTTATATTCATATGTGCATTCTCAAAACAAAAATGTTAAAAGCATGAACAATAGTATAAAACTTTTGCTGTCACACATTCATTACATCTCTAAAGCAAGGTACCTCACATTTAATGGATGTCTAAAAAGTTTAGGTTATTTTATACCTTCTAATCCTATTTTCTTAACTTTTTTGACATAAGATGTGGAGAGTGCTGGGTAGCAAGACTTTCTCTTTTGAAATGTTCTGTCATAAAATTCTTAACCTCTATTAATTACCTCATGATCTCCAGTTTTGAATAGGATGTTAACCATAGTTGCTGTGGTTGCTGGTAAACCACTAGGTATCCAACTGGCCAACTTGTCAGATGCAAACTTGTGTTTTGGATTGCTTTATGTTTAATTTTTATTTCGTCTCCCGTGGAATGTTTTTTCAGTATTTTAACTGCAGCTATTATGTTATAGTGATGATAATTGTTACATTCATTAGTTAAATTTCTAGCTCTTGTGATGTCTGATTAAAATTATTGCCTAATAATATAATAAAGCACCAAAGATAACATGAAATCTGATTTGAAACCATAGGAGTTTTAAGGTTCAATATGTCTTGATATAATTACCTTAAAGCTAGCTTTACTAATCACTTTATAATGTTCAGTTATGTGTTTGTAAGTTTGTAGTCAGTTTTTTTAATTATTTGTAGCCATCAGTGTCTGTGCCTCTAATAATTTTTTTTTTTATTTCTATACAGTAGTTGATTAAGTAGAAATATGTTACTTGTTTATTTGTGAAAATATTACAAGATTGCTGAAGGTTCTGAGTCACATCCCTTCTGCATAGCTGTCTGCTTTTTACCTCTGAACTGTTCTCCTCTCCCTTAACTGCCCATCTTGTTTAACTTTGTCCTGAACTACCCAGTTTATTCAATTTTGTCCTTCTCATATTTTATCCCAACCTTTGGAAATAAATTCTTTTTTGGCCAGACTTATGAGCCTGCACATATGACTTTCTATGGTAGAGTTGCCTGGCGCAGTGTAGACAGAATTAAAGGCTCTTTACAGCCTCCCTTCAGGTAGTGTCACAACTGTCTGTATTTTGCTTCTCATTTTTCTCTGAAGTCTTTTCTCCTAACTATTAAATTTCTTTAAAATAGTCTTGCTTCAGTTTTCATCCCTCCTTTATGAACAGATCTTCCAGATCAGCCCTATGAAGCTCTAGAAATGTGACTCTGAGGTCTCACTGACCTTCTTTTTTGATAATTATATTAATGTTGATGGCGATGGTGCTTTTACTGAAAATCACTCTAAAATAAAATACCTTTTATTGGTTATATAAAAAAAAATCTTGATGAATAATACACATGACCCAATATCTAAATGCAGAGCAAAACATCCATATTTTAGCACAGTATTTATTTTAACTATGAACTTCCAAACTAATTGCAGGTCAAGAAGTACACATGGAGAATCAATTTGGCTGCTACAGAAAAATACTGGTCTGGGTGGTTTGAAGGTTTATCAGCCAGATTTCTCAACTGTTCTCCTGCAAAAATGTTGTTGCTTGCAGGAATTGACAGACTTGACACTGATCTCACTGTTGGACAGATGCAAGGTAAGCATAGTTAGTGCTGTATGACGGTGAAATTCATTTAGATGAAATAATCTGCTTTTATAAGGATAATTAAGGAGAAATATACAGGATAGAAAATTAAATTTTTTAAAGAATAAATTTCTGCAGAAATGCTATTTGATTTTTGAAAAATTTTTATTCAGGATTTGCAACTATGTATAGTAGAGTCAGTACCCGACTAATGAACGAGTTACGTTCCAGACAGCTGTTCATATCTTGAATTGTTCGTAAGTTGGTTTTTAATATATACAGTAGTGCATAATTTTTGCTGACATTTACATTCCCAAGTTAACTCGCGAGTCATAGATTATACTGTTTTTACTGTATCTTTAAATTGTGCATTATTATAAAGAAATACTTTGATGTTAGAGAGATAAAAAGAGGAAAATGAAATTTAGATTAATGCAACATTCAAAATTTAGTATTTTTTCCATGATTTGAAAGTTAAGAACTTGGAGAGTTTCGCAGGAGCAGCGTCTGACATTGGGAGTTCACAAAGTAAACAATGCACATTACCATCTATTAACAAAAATACATACTAAATGTTTCTTATGGGGAGAGGAAATATAGAAAATGAGAATTCATAAAAGAACAAGATAAATTAGGAAGATTGAAATAAGTAGGAATATTTTATGAATATGAACAAGTATTCTTGTGATTGTAAGAAGAATATTTGGTAATTAATCACAAGAATACTCGTGATAATCAGGGAAGGGGTTAAAGGAAGAGGTTCTTCTTCTTCCTCGTGTTCTTCTGTTCTTTGTAAAAATTCTTACTAGCAGAATAGGCGTGCAGAGCAAAATCTGAACTTACGGGTGGCAAAGGGGAGTGCTCCAAACACAATTTTAACTTGTGACTGTATATGATTGCTTGTTACTCATTACTGGATGGTAGCTTAGACATTCTACCCAAGTCAGATGAATAGCTCGTGTTGCACTTTTCCAACTGATAATAACATGAATTTAAGCTTCAATTTATACTTATGTTTGTATGGTCTAGTACAGTAGTAGTTTAACTTGGATAATATAAATACTATGTTGAAATAATATAAATGTATAGTAATTAAAATTACTGTGGTTCCAGAAAGAGTTGCCTTTGCAAAAGTATTGTTTTGGAATTTTAATGTAGAATGCACATGGTGGTTGATTTTTGAAAGAGAAAGAGAAATACAAATAATTTAAGTCTGTTCCAGTATTTATTTTATACTGTGATTACAGTTGGAGTATAGAATTTGTTAAACTACAAAAATTTTTAGGGGTATTGTGCAGTGATAATTAATGATGTTAAAAGGTAAAGGCTTTCAGATATTCCCAGGTATAAACTATTCTTGTCCTCTGCTATAATATAAACTGCATTTGATATTTTGTTTCTGCATTTCCATAGGAAAGTTCCAGATGCAAGTTCTTCCTCAGTGTGGACATGCTGTACAAGAAGACACTCCTGACCGACTTGCGGAAGTGGTTGCTACTTTTCTTCTTCGTCACAGACTTACCTCACCAAGGGCAGATTTTCAGAGGTAACAATTGTGCCATCGGTGTAGGAGGGCTTGCAT
The DNA here is from genome assembly GCF_040412425.1 of Macrobrachium rosenbergii. NCBI lineage: Eukaryota > Metazoa > Arthropoda > Malacostraca > Decapoda > Palaemonidae > Macrobrachium > Macrobrachium rosenbergii. The sequence goes on along the minus strand of NC_089753.1, from coordinate 37,845,642 downwards.
ATTGCTTAGTAAAATATTTTGTTGATTCTGGAATTGTTAAAGTAAATGGCAGTCCATACATGTGCTAGTGGACAGATACTTTGATGTAATAGCAGTCAAAATGCCATTCAGACATAAAATAATGCAAGAAAACAAAATCTCATATCACAGAATTACAGCCTACAACAAGTTGTGATGCCTAATGAAGTGCAGTGTCATGGCATCTGTGATTTGTGTTTGTTTACTGATTTTTTTGTATCATGTTTCTCTTCTTGTAAGATTGCCAGTGTTTACATGCCAGGGGCCTCTTGCCAGGTAATATCTGCCGTATCTTTATGTCTTTGCTAGAGACAGACCTCACCTGCAGATTAGTACCTGTCAAGGCCAGAGATGCTGGTTTTAAGAGTCTTTGGTGTGGTTGTTGGCCACAGGATCTTCTGATTCCTTGCCTCAACACTTGCTGGTCCCACACCTGATGGTTCACTGCCTGTGTTCCCATGACTGCTTTCCGCTTACCAAACATTGCTTTTTTTCATGCTGAACTCTGTCCTTGTGTGGGTGGGGATATTTACAATAATGTTTACTGTCATCCAAGATCATCTTTGCCAGGTTATTGCCTCATTTTTTTCTACACTACAACTAACTTTATTTTTTTCTGCGACTTGTACATAATGCTTTGCCTTCAGTATTGGCAGCTCTGTTGCTGTCCACTGTACTTACTCTCTCTATTGTGCCTGCTGCACAAATGGTTGCTCCTGCTGTGCTTGCTGTTGCTGATTTCAGGCTTGCTCCTTTTGCTGTGCTTGCCATGTTGACCAAGCTAACTACTCTTGTGGCACTGACTTTCCTGTAATAACTTCTGCTAGTGCAACCCTCTGCACTGCCTGATGTTCCTGCTTCGCTTGTAGTTTTGTGCACCAGCTCTTTCTTCTGTTTCATTTATGGCACTTACAATGCATGCTATGCTTGCTGCCCCTGAGTGTAACTTATGCCTGCTGACTCCATTGATGCTGTTCTCAGTGGTTGATGTCATTCCTCTTAAGGCTGCTGAGTTTCCAGCCCTATTGCCTCTTCTAGTGAGCATTCACATGGATTTGCTGTTGCTTCCCCCATAGGCTGGAAAACATTCCATCCAATGTGCTCTTCTACAACTGTAGTCCAGACAGAGGTTCATTCTCACCCAAGGTTTAGTATTCTCAAGGATTGTGACAACTCTAAGGTCTCTCACTCCAGTTACTCCAGGTGCTTGTCTCTAAATAGCATCATTCATCTTTTAGGTCTTCTGAGTGTCATTGGATTCGCATCTCCAGCAAATCAGATGATCCTGTCAAGTGAGATTCCTCTTCCATGATCATGTCCTTGCATTGGCTGACTGTCTGCTTTATGAGAGGGCTTGGCTTTAGCAGCAGAACCTTTGAAAGTTCCTCCTCTTCCTCCATCCTTCAGTGATGTGGTTTACTTCTCCAGACAAGCCACTCCCAATCAACATAAGAAGCATTCTCCATCACTTCTGATCTACTTGGTCTATGTAAGCCTAGGCAGCCTCGACAGGAGATTCTTGTCTTACCACTTCACAGACATCTTTTTCTTACCACTTCACAGACACTTTTCCACAGTTTTTCCAGTGACCTTGGAGAAGGCCAGCTTGAATCTTATGAGAGTGTTCACCCGGTTGCATTTCCAGATGAGGTTGTTGAAGAGGCAGGCTAGGCAGTACAAGAGGAGGCATCCTTCTTGAAAGTCATAAAAGGGTTTGTTAGATCTCCAGTCTTCAGAGGCTGCATTTTTCCAAGAAAAAAGTGTCTACTGTGGAGTTGAGACCAGAATACTTCTTGTTTGATACTGGGAGCACAATAAGATGTATGAACTCTTGCTTGTCACCACTTGTCACCACAACCAAAGACACCCTGATGGATATACAACTTTGGTTGGAAAGTAGTGGAACTTGCAGAGGCTCTAATAACCCTTTGGCTACCCCTCAGTAATTTCAACAATACCCAGAGTTACTTGACCTAAGCTTAGTGGAAGGTATTGTCATGAGGGCTACAGCTTTGTTCATGTTGCTCCACCTACGGTTACCATGGAGACTTGATACCATTGATAGTTTTATGAGAGAACTCTTGCCATCAACCAAATTGTTGACATTGGTGGCTAAGGCCAGAATAGGGGTGAATTTATTAGGCAAAGCATTGATCTGACATATCAAATTTGGTGGTCTCTCTCCTAGACACCTTTGTCAAGAGAAAGCGAGATGTAAGCATGACAGATCTCTTTCCCTTGTTGACCTCCTTGGACCCCAAAGATCCACAATGGTTTCCAGGTAAGCTGATGACCACAGAACAAGGTACATCAACCTCCAGAATACCATCAATGTCAGCTAGAAGCAGTCACACTGCTCCTCTTCATCTCTGTTCAGACTAAAGTAGCCCAAGACACCATCAGCCTGAGGAGGCACATTAAGCAGTCACAACTATGGATAATCTTTCTGCCAGTGGGGCGTGCCCCTTGAAATTCTAGAGATTGTGGACGTGATCAGAATTGGGTACTGACTTCCATTTCTGGAGGAAAATAATCCCCCACCCCCACGTAGCACCCAGTGGATTGTAAGGTGTATCATGGCAACTCTGAGAGGTTCAAAGCCTTGGAGAGTGGAGTTGATGATTGAGAAGCAGGTGATCGAGGAAGTGAAAGATGCGATTACCCAGCTTTTAAGTCTTCAGTTTCGGGTTTTTCAGGTGTTGGAGGTTGATCATGAAGGTGAGCTTGCTCCATTCATGATAGAGATGGTGGAATGTTGAAGGTAGCCTATCAGGAAAGGGCACCTCCAGACACTCATGAACCTCCATGTCTGAGTACAGCAGGCCTGGCAGAAGCACCTTTATTTCATCCGGAGGGGAAGGCATTTCAGTTCCTTGCCTTGTGTTTTAATCTGGTAACAGCTCCACAAGTCATTACTCAGTCTTTGTTACTGATGGCACCCAGGACCTAATGGTCAGGCACAAGGTTGGGAGTTATCTGACTGACTCATTGATTTTAGTGGAGACAGTTGCAGAACAAGCAAAATCTGGAACTCACTTCTCACACTGCCATTTAAATTACAATTCAGGCTTTATGTGATTGATAGGTTTGTTGTGAAAAGAAAATCAAGTTTTTATAAAATTTGTCCATACAACCCTCAGTCACATACAAAGTGTCCACCTTCCAACCCCTCATTCTTGCCATTACGTTCAGTTTAAACAAAACAATGATGAACAATTGCTATCTACTGATGATCATAAGCACGTGCATGAGCTATTGCTGTTAGGTATTCCCTTTCTGTCTGTTTTAGACTGTCATTGAGGGCTATGTATGACTGATGTGTTTGTAAGAAAGACGTTCGTATTATATGTTTTTGTTAGTTGGGTTCATATTCATTTCTTTATTCTTTCCAACAGAAGTTTCCCTGCTTGTTGATGTGTTTGGTGCCCAATTGAGAAGAGTTTCTCTCATTCACTCCATTGTTACGGATCATCGTATCTCCTTTCTGATTTAACCACAAACTGTATGTATAAAGTTAATGTGAATTTCAAATCATTTGATGGTGGTCTATTTGTTGTTTACTTAGGTTTTTATTGCCTTTATTCTGTTTTGTATGTTTACTAATATAGTTTTAAATCATTTCCATTCTTTAGTAGACAATACATGTTGATTAAAGTGATTCTTATGGTTTTATGACAATAGCTGTGACCATCTGGGTGATATTTTTGGTAAAATTTAAACAATACATTTTTTGTGAATTTTGGAACTGGCACAAAAGCTTTGCAAAGGTTGCTGAACTTATTTTTAGATTTCATACCAAGTGGCTTTATAAAAAACTTTTTGTGATAAGCAAATGATTGGAGGTACAAACTGGTTAGAAAATTGCATTCTCTCTCAAATATAGGATTCTTTTTCTTTGGAATTGAAGATTGTAACTACAGTTGTACTAATGGACTGTAGTTTTCTCAATGGTGTTATTACTGATAGCGTAGAAATGCCTTGTTATTCCTTCAAAATTATTAGATTTTCAAATATAAGATATATTGTATTTTCAGATATAAGAAGTTTTGCTTAATTAGATACACACTGGTCTGCACAGTAAAAAATGTCTGTTTTAAGTGTTAAGTAACAGACATACTCCAGTTAATGTTCTCAGTATCTTTAATATAAGTTGATTTTTTCTTGTGCACTTTCTTTAAGTTTGACCTGGTTTCAGTTTAATAAATTTTTAATTGTTGATTTGTTTATTGTGGGTCAGTGTGTTATTTGCTGGTATTTTCTTGTACCATATAGATCTGCTTGCTTTTGGCTCTTGATTATGCATGTATTGTTTATGTGCATATACTTTGATTTGGATTAGTAATTCTATGCAGACCAAACTTTTAAATTTGGATGGTGGTCCTCCTTACGATAGTTTTCTCACTTACAAAGGATTGTTTCATAAGTTTGGTGGATTTAGCTGATGGCCTCAGTGGAATGAGGATACACTGCAGTAAAAATGGTGTTAGTGAAGTAGATACAGCTTTGTCATTATGACAAAAATGAAACTAAGTGTTACTGATGATGGTATGTGGTGTCTGTTGTTAAAAGGCTGGGTTGTGAGTAAACATGGATAAATTAATTTCATATTAATTACGGATAAGTTTTCTCATCTAAAACTTGGATTTTTCACTTTGTATAAAGTAGTCTTCCAGCTGCATGCAATTTGTCCCAAGTCTTTTGTAAACCTGGCCTAAGTTTTTACTGTAAATTATTTTCTTTTATAAAATCTCTGTACTTCTTTCCAGTTTACCTTGGTTGTTTTTAGAATGCAGGGAAGGATACTGAACTTGGATTAAGAGCTATGATGTTAATCTTGATGAAACTATTAAGTAAAGGAATGGCTTAATACATCAAGTAGCTTTATATTACTTTTTGAAATTGAGACTACTGGTGATCAGGATCTTCCATTTCGATTGAAAGGATAAATTCGCACCACATGTCCCACACTGAGGTATTCTTGGCTAAGAGTGAAACGTAAAAGTAAATTGTTTTGTTTACTTTATTGTACTTTTAACCTTGGTGATGAATTTTGATTCATGGTGTCAGTAGATAAAGTTATCTTTGTATGAACACAGCTTTTTCCTCTATATAAAGAATTTAGATTTATTATCATACGATAAGGCAACTTTTTTTTTTTGCTCATACATTACTAATATTGTCTAGTCTGTTTGGATCCAGTGGATTGTGAAAGGGTTTTATTTATGCTTGTGAAATGTTGCAGCTTACATGAAACTGAGAGGCATGTAGATGTTTTTTCAGGTTATAGAAGGGAGAAAATTTCCATCTTTTCATATATATATGAGATATTGTCTGGATTTAAAGCAGGATAGAATTCCTGTATCACATTTCTGTAGGACCAATCTAGTTGATGTAGTTCATTACTTGAAGGAGATACTTTTATTGTGACATGGAACATAAACATTTCATGCAACTAGTTTTCCTTATTGCTTAGAGGGAGTCTGAGGCCTTTGCATCCATTATATTAGGAAATATTTAGTCCATAATTGCATTGAAGCCCTTGCTGAGATGTATTCTTTTTATCCATGAAGTAAGGTGTCATTGTCCATCTGACTGCTTAGCACCATAAAGAAACTGATATATTTTTCTTGGACTTTTATACCACATAGAGCTGTACAAGTACTGATGTTGGGTAGGGAACTGAAAAAACTTGTTATTAACAGGTCTTAGTTCAGGTAGAATGAGTAGCACAGTAGAGTTGAAGCATGTTGTCAGGAAAGACCATGTCAGACCCTGGTAATATTGCATTAGGCTTCAGTAAAGTGGAACTTACAGTTATTGCTTGGCACTAGAAACAATAGACTGTAGTTGTGCATTAACAAATAATCATGAGATGTCCAGCATATCTTTTGTGTACTTAATGTTATGATGTACATGTAGAGATGCCGTTGATGGTATGTTTTATTATATCATCATTATTAATAATGATGAAGCAGTTTGCTTTAATGTCAGAGAGACCATTTTTACTTATTCATGTTTTAATAATTTAATTAGAAAAAAAGTGCTTGAAACAGAAATTATGTAAACATTTTAATTATAGGTCAGATATGACCCCCTGAATCTTGAAGAATTTTTTCTGCTGGGCATTTTATGTTAAGTATACAGTATATAATCCATGGAATTTTTTGTGCTGCATCATGTCATGAATTTTAAAACAATGTTGGGGCTTATTGAAATTGAGGCTTGTCTGAACTTTTTCAGCTGTGAAAAGAATTTGAGCAAATCCCACAAACTCTGATTACAGTTTTTAATGAAATTTCTAGAAACCTTGTGCAACCTCTTGCCTTGCAGAGTTGTTTTTACTGACAAAATGCCTTTTAGCTTGTAGATGCTAGCAGTTATTTGCCATTTCTGTCTTGAGTCACAGATCTTTGTAATAGTTTGACACCAGGAGCAGCTTTTACTGATACGGCAGTGTAGTAAAGTGCTAAAGCTAAAGTTCAGATACAAATCTTGTTGAATCATCGTGGGATAGTCTTGACAATTATTGTTTGCTGGTAGAAAGAAACGTTCTCATGAATTTTTGTATGTGGAAATTGTAAGACAATATTTTCATATATCAGTGTAAGACTTGTCTTCAAGTACTGTAGTTGATGTATTCATATGATAAAGCGTTTTATTTCTAGGATGTGCACTTTTGTTTCTGTTAGTGGTGGATGGTGTGTTTTAAGTTTCACAGTAATTTGTAAATTCATAAAGATAAAGATTTCAGTGTCTGTACATAGTCATTTTCTCAGTAAGGGATTTGGGATTAGTCATGATTCAATACCAGGCAGTTTTCAAAGGTAGACTTTTAAGTAATGAAATTTTGTAATCAAAAGGGACTGTAAAGTATTTATATTGCCTCCTTAAGACTTCATTCATCATTTTTTATTAAAAGGAAAAGTGGTGTTTTACTGTTAGTACAGTATTTGCTGAGATAGATTTATCAGCAAATGGCTTCACGCTTCTCTCTGGATGCTTGTTTGTGAATAAATATCAAATTTTGTAAAGTAGGTTCTGCAAGTTGATGCAACTGGAAATCTTTAAAATCTTTCCATATCTCAAAACACTAAAAGTCTGTGTATTGGTTGTTGCAAAGTATTTATGTGAGGGTGATATAGCAGTGCCATTTTTGAATGACTTAGTGGTCATAGCATCACCTTCATTACAGCTATGTATGGTTGTCTTTAAGTAAAGGAGTTTGTGGGCCTCTACTAGAGGTTAGGGTAGGCGCTGTATAAATTGGTTGAATGTAATTTTTTGTAGGACAATTTTTTGAAGCTCTTATCTTACATTTCATAGTCTCTTGTCTTTCTGTTCATTCACATCTACTTGCTTGTCTTTACATTACTTGCTGAGACAAGAAATTGTAAGAGATTCACCTTCAACTACTTAGAGTCTTTCTTTGAGTGTGTCACCATGTTGTAGGGCTTTTGGCTTAAACTATAGATTAGCAAGTGATCTCGGAAATGTTTTCATTCCTGCTATTTTATTGGCAACAACGTTTGCATTGTCATTATACGTCTCTGATGTGGCAACACATCAGAATGATGTTGGAAAAAGAATTGTTTCTGATAAAATTACAATGGCTACTAAGGTACAGAAATTGAACGTCATCATGAGGCACTCAGGACAGTTGAGTGGTTTGTATGCAAAGTTTTCAGTGGATGGTTGTGGGTTTTATTACTCACCTGGCAAGTTTAGGAATTAAGATGTTGCATGCAGGTTCCTCCTGAACAAATTCTATGGGACTCATTTCAGTTTCTGTGTTCAGTAGTGGGTCGCATAGCTTGATGACGTTGGTTGCATAGGATTTTGGTACAGCATACACAGAAAAGTAGAATCACAATTGAATGAATGTATCTTTTGGTCATGGATCACAGTGGATGCTCAGCATACTTTGATGTGCCTTATAAGTAGACAAGCTTGAAATCAAATATGAAAAAGTTTCACAAAAACAGTACAAAATTTGAAGCTGTGAGTAGTTGAAGTATATTAGGAAAGTTTGCAATGGCTCAGAAGTGTATATACACTGTAATCTACACAAACTGATGGGTGTGTTACTTGTACAGTATTTTTTATTTCAAAGTTTTCTGGTTGTTGTTTGTTGTTATCGAGTAGTTCATGCCAGTGAGCCAGATTTTAAGGCTGATGGCTGGATAAAAGGTTTTTTGTTAATTGAAAGAAAAAATTACAATATAGGAAAAATTGAAAAGTGATAAACCAATGAAAACAATGGAAACAGATCATTAGTCATTGCAAAAGACAAATAAATGGACCTGGGGCACAGGAGGATGCTGTGGAGAAAATTATATAGTGTCTTGCATGCTGTTCATGGTACACTTGGCCTTGAGGATTTGATCATAGATGAGGGGCAATAATTGGACTGAAAATTTTGATTAGGCTGGAAAAATTGAAAGGTAATAGATGAAAAAAAACAAATAGTAGTGCATCTGGGTCCAGTTTGACCTTTGCTGCCAAGTTAAGGGGGGTACTTCCTGTGTATGTTGTGCATCCACTGTCTGAATACTACTCACCTGTTGGGAGAAGCCCAGCGTCATTCAGCTGTTAATGCTAATGTCTGTGTAGTTTTTGTTAACCCATAAACTCTACAACTTATTGTCTAAATGCTGACTGGGATACTGTGTTTTCATTCATGCCACTTGTTCCTGAAGAACAATATTTTTGATGTGGTGTTGTAATTAGAGCCAGATGTATAGTAATGACTAAGAATGTGGTCTGAATTTTGGGTTTTGTGGAAAAATACTGCTATTGTGTTGAGCGTATTTCCATTTTGCATGCAACTTTTTTATTTACATATCAAAGAGCAAGATAGGAAAGTTCATTTATAAGAATATATTTGTAATTGTGAAAACCATTCACAAGAACATACCTATAACAGTAAAGAATTTTCATAAAAAAATACCTTGACTATGTGGGAGTAATGAGAAAAACTGCGATGATAAAAATACCATTTATTTGCCATCATCTTTGACATATCTACATGCAGGGAAACAGTAATTTGAAGAGAACGCCAACTGATCTGCTGTTAATGCCTCCTGAAATTTCATACTGCACATGCATAGTCAGGGTTGGTTTCCTGGAATACCTATGAAAATATACACTAGTAAGAGCATTGGTGTTGAGGCAGCAAAAGGTTACCACCACATTGCAAGAGTTTGTTTACATTCAGCTACTGTTACACTTGTACACATTATAAGTAACAATAACAGTCAGTTTATGAACTATACTGTAGAACACTTATTGTAATTTGAATAATACTGTAAGTAATGTTTTAGGTAAAAATTAAGCATACCAATGGAAACATATCTCCTAATTTTTTTTTAATTAAAGAAAAGGTTTCTCAGGGATTTATTGGCTATATCTACATATTAAGTATATCTGAAATGTTTAAAATACATTCTAATGAAATTCACATTTCCTACATGTTAACTTTGGATATTAGCAATTACTTTGCCAAGGCTACTAGTAACCTTTGCATTGGATTTGGCTGTGCAGCAGCATTAACACAGAAGAGGCACTCACTCACACCCCCACTCCACTGCCTTCTGCTGCCTACAACAGGAAGTATACTAACTGATTTTCGGCATAAAGTCCCGACGCATTGGTGCACGTCTGCTAGCCTAAGGGAATGTGCATTATGCCAGTTTTTCATGTGCAGGCAAAATTAAGTGGATTTGGTAATTCATGCTACTCTTATATTTACGAGACTTTGTCTACTTGTATGCCTATCAGAAGGTGAGGATCTAATTTGCTAGTTTGATAGTAACTCACAAACACTTGATTAGAATGAGATTGTTTTATACATAGGCTATATACGTGAAGTTAAGACAAGGTGATTGCAAAAATAGGTAAAATTTGAAAAATCCAAAATCAGGCCACTTTTATACATTTACTTTCTAACCAAAGTTATGTATTTAAAAGGTCTTACAGTACCTTAGTATTATATAATAAGTATTAGTTCCTGCTTGTAATACTTGAAGAACTTGAAGTCAGGAATTGATTGAAAGAGTACTACTGGTCAGACATAATTTAAATTTTATGGCATCAGCTTGGTTGTCAATGTTCCATTATTCTGTAATATCTGTGTATTCTATTGTAAATACGGTGTAGAAGCAAGAGAAAATAAATTATTGGTAATATATTAAGATAGCCTTTAATGTATGGGAAGTAGGTTGTTAAGAGAATTAGTAATGTGTTGTTTTATTTTCATTGCAATAATATTACCGAGGAAATGTGTTGTGTAATGGAAAATATGTTAGTGAAAACTTTTTTTTTTTCTAAATCAATGTAAACACTTGAAATAAAACTGAACAAAGTTCTGGAGACTTTGATATCTAATACACACAATGACACCTTGATCTTACAACTACCCTTGCAGTGTTACTTAATGTTTGTATGTGGAGACTATTGCTAACACATTTTGTGTAGGTTATATCATGACAACACCTAAGTGACAACAGTTGTAAACTATTGGTAACATCAGCAACACTTTTGTTACGAAATAGCTCCTCTACATAAAATCCTTTAAATACATTACCAACCAGAATATATTTATGATAATATCTGTACAGAAAGCAGTAGAATGGGGGTTGCAGTTGACGTTCTGCATGATCCAGAACGGCCCTCAAGAGACACATATGACTAGACTGGAAGAGGGACGATCCAGGCAACTACTAACGGCAGGAGAGTGACCAACAGACTGCTCTGCCATTTGGTAGTGACAACACCAGCACCTGGGCGGTTGTGAGGGTACTGTAGCTGTGTGCTGGGGTAGCATCAAAGATCTTGTTACTAGCTAGATTTATTACATAAGTTGCAACAAACTATAGACTTTAACACACATCATGGGTACCTTTTTTTATGTCTACCACTTCATCTTTAGAACCACACAGCATTAGCAACGAGGCTTCTATGAACTCCTTGCATGCTTCCCATGAAGTGAGGCAACTCCTGGGAAAAACAACCACCATACCTGGTGTGATTGGCCTCATCAGGCGTGGTATGAATGCCAAGTGAGCAAATAGCCTCCAGACTGTGCAACTCTGACCAAGAGTGACTTGATAGCTACTCTGGAGAGTTGCACCATGAGCAACAGAATCAACAAAGAGGCTTGGTCTTAGCCAGACTTGCAGTTTCTTTTGTTATAAGCTTAAATGAGGCAACTAATTTGAGATACCATTCACAGAATTACTGTTCGTACGTTGTTTTGCCATGTACTGTGACATTTCATCAATAAACCGTTATACCAACAAGGGCTGCCAAAACTAACATTTCACATTTTTTCTTATTTTCCATGAAACAATATTTTGAAAACTTCACTCGTACTGGTATTTAAACATTTTAGTCACTGACAATCCTCTATATAAATACACTGGGTTTTAAGAAATCTTGATTTGAGCTCTTAAAGATTTTAGTATAATTTTCTTTTCACTAATTAAAAAAAACTGAAACTGATATTCTCCAAAATACTTTACCCCACTCCAAAAAGCTAAGAAAAAGAATCTGCAAATCTGAGTTTACCAGTACTTTGTCACTGGTTGACTGAAGAACCTTCAGTGTAAGTGAAGGTCCAGATAAAGAAATGTCTGTGTCCTTTTCATGTAACACATTCTTATAAAATTACATTTCACAAAGTTTAAGATACCACATAAGTCTAGCTTTCAAACTAATGGTAATCTGTCAGCCTACATAGTTTTTTTCAATTTCCACACATGAATCGCTTCTTATGGCACAAATATCATCATACTGAACCGGGAGTTTAGGTTATATATGTCACATGACTGACCTAGGACACTGATATGTTTTATATATCAATAAACATTTTCAAGCTTTATTTATATTCAGTTTGCAATATGGTGAGTGTATGGCACGTGGTAGGATAAGGTAGCACCATTCTCTCGGCTGCATCGCAACCTGCACATATAGTTAAGTCACACACTTCCACTCCTCACGTACTGACTAAGATTGACAAGCGCATACATTGTAGCGGACCGTTGATCCGGGGGCAAACAATTTTACTTTCAGTAATAAATAAAATCAAATAAATTAAGTCCCCTTCTTATGGACCTTGTTCATATGTCGAATTTCTGTGTATTTACATATATTATTTACGATTATATACATGACAAATGGTGTCGCTGAAATATATACACTAAGCAGTAACTGAGGTGGGAGATTTGAGCGGCCCCCGTGGTCTCCGCTGCCGTCTCGCGTTATGGGCGTGGTGGGCACGGTATGGGTGGGCGGACGAGGGCGCAGAGGGAAAGGGCAGAGATGGGGTAGTTGTTATGGTACCCAGCCTCGGCCGCCTTGTATTACTGGTTAGCCTCAGAGTACTATGTGAGGAAGGAGTTGGAGTTGTTAGAAAGGGAGAGGGATACATGTGCAGATGCTGACGTCGTGGTCTTCTTGTCTGAAGAGATGCATTTGTAGGGACAGATCCCGTTATTGGTCTTTGTAGACCTTCTCTATACTGGTATGTCTGTTGGTGTCTAACTCTAGAATTACCTCCCTTAACTTCTAACTTTCTTCTTCTTGGTACGTCCCTGACCTGAACTGATGCAGGTGTTGTTGTCACTTCCTGTCCTTTTTCTTTTTTCCTGCGACCTCTTTTAGTTTTCTTTCTATGCTTTTTTCTCTTCCGGCATTTCTTAGATTTACATTTTGGCCGTTTTCTACACTTCTTACCACGTTTGACAGTTTTACATCGGGAAGGACGCACAGTAGTAGGTTGTGTGGTCACAGGCTCAACTGTTACTGGTGGAGTGGGTACAGTACATGCATGTCCTCCTCCACTACTGCTACCTGATGTCATATTGTAGCATGCACAACGCTGAGGAGGCCGTGTTTCAAGACGTCTGTGGTACTGTTCAATTATACGGTGCACATCCTCCAATTTCACTTTTCGAGAGAGAAAAAAGTGCTCCTTTCCTAAGGGGCCATTTAAACGTCGTGCTCGCTTGATTCTTCCATTTGTGGCAATGGCAATGTACCGTCCCTGGAAGAGGCGGCTCTGTAGAGTGTCGTAGTAAGTATCCTCCAATTGGTCCATGAACTCGCACTCTGTGCTTAAGTTGCACTGAAAGAAAAAAATGACATTAGTAACTGTGAATATTGAATGAAAAACACATTCATGAAATAGAACTACTTTGAACTGAATTTAATTGTGAAATATACAGCCTCCCATTTAAAGTAGAGGTTACTTTCACTTTTATATGGCTGTTTAAAATATCTGCGGCAGTAAACAATTTTGTAGACGCAAAGGCCAGGCACTAACACATAATCCATACTTTCTTATTTCATTCACAGTAGTACTTTATTTACTGTTTTGACACTTTTACTCCTTCCAAGACCTTTAACCTCTTCAGGTGACAGATGTCAACATAAATAAACTGGAACCTGGATAAAATTTTTCCCATAGTTCTGATACTTTACCCAAACCACCAAGTGTTTTTGCTTGCTTCCCTCTTTCCTTTCCTTAGATAACAGTATTGCCAGGGCAGACGAGTAACTACTTGATAAGTTTTAACTAATAGTCTGACTACCTGAAGTGAGGGAGAGAGCATATCTGTCAAACTTTTCCACAGTGCTTAGCCTGGTCATGATGTCCAAACCTCCAGTAACTGAGGCCGAGGCTTATACCCGCTTGCTATCCTAAAGGTGGTTCTATACATAAGAGGACCACATACTTAAATTTTTGCTTGTTTTGATGGGTGGGAGTACTGCTCGGCACATTTTTCAAGTTGAAATTGGCTACCTGTGTACTTCTTTTCTTTGTAGGGCTTTCTTGTTTACCTCAGTACAGTAGCACTGACCAAATAAAAACAGTACCCCAGAAAGTAGCAAAGACATGGTTTTTTAACTGCTGCACATGAATTGCTGTTTTCCAGCCATAAGACTAAAGGCTCAAGTATTTTATTGGATATATGCTCTACAAGGTTAATTATGATGAATATGGGTAAAAAATAAAATTCAACAGTAGCATATTTTTAGCCCCTGCATGTTGCAAAAACTTGAGCTATATTCAAATATCTATATTAGAAAAAGTTGATTTAATACCAACACCTAACTTTGACTACAAGTTAATGTTTGTATATTGTTAAGAAATCAAACAAAATAACTTGTGGAAAGAGCAACAAAAATCAGCCCGAGGACTTGTAAAATTATCAATGGCAATGAAACAAAAATGAAAATGGGTGATGATTTAGGAGTCGATTACAAGTGAGGAACTGTTGTCCTACTGCATCACCAAACGATGAGTATAATCTGATTATACAAGATGTAAGAATAATTTCCTCATTAGGTGATAAAGAAAATCCAGAGTGCACCCAAAATTAACAGACCTCTTATTTTACTTGTGCCATGCTTCCCTGATATATGAAATGTTGGCTATATATTGGAGTACTGTATTAAGTATTTAGGGCTTTTTTTTGGTGAGTAACCTTAACTAGAGGGTAACCCCATTAACTGTGTATGGCAAATGATAATTCTTATTTCTTTATTTGCACAATTTATATACAGTCTAAGTAAAATTCTGTTTTTTCATTATTCATTAGATCCATAAAAAGCACACTGACTATTCCCACAAATCAAAATTAGCTTTCATGAGACACAGAAAGGCAGAGCATTTATTTACATAATATATTCTGTAATAATTTTTAAAATGACTTAGACTTCTTTGTCCAGTTCTACTTATAAGTTAAAGCCATATAATCAATAATCTATTCAATATGAATGTTCTTAGTACAGTTGGCCAACATGAAACACCCATACCTTCAACAGAGGCATGGCACACAGATACTATCAATAACGTCATGATTCACCAAAACTGTCAAGTGGGGAGACTCAAGATCAATATCATGAAAGTTATCATATCCAACTGACATCATTAACCTGACAATAACATGGAGCACTAAGACTGGTAGTACAATGCACTGAGCGGGGAACATCTGGTCCCTGGCAAGGATAAAAGAGGATGACCTAGTGGGGATCAATAGCTCTGATCCATACAAACCCAGCATTACTGGACCTTGCAAGTAGACCTTAGCAGTCTGGTACAAGTGGAAATGGGCCGTAATGAGGTTTTAAAGCCAAAACAGTAAGATATGCAAAGTCCTGTCTTACTAAAGACCAGTTTTCTTGATCATTCTGAGTGAGGCCTGGGTGCTAAGAAGTAAATGTACAATCACTACATTATTGGTTACATTTCACAATTATTGTACCACATGAAAAAATCTCACAAAGAACAAAGTGTATTCAGATATTGTCTTTAAGCTGATATTATAAAAAGGAAAATTTGGCAACTCTATATAACAATGAATGACTTTGTTCATCAAAACGATCCAAAGCAAATGCATGTTAAGATTAACCTAAAATATTTTATAAAATGAGATTTCATATGCAAAACTATTATGTCTAAAACACAACAATAATTACTCAATTTTTATGTACTGTATCTACATATTTTATGTATATATGTATGTATAGACAGTATGCTGAAAAAATATAACTAAGGACACAAAGTTTCCAAAGGTTATGAAAATTGCTAATACACTTTTGCAGAACACACTCTATCATTTTAAAATAAGGAAACCAAGAGGAAAAAATAATGCACACATAATTAAAACAATTAGCTGCTAAAATACATAACTACAGCTTAGATATGAATCAGCCAGGAGAAGAGAAGTGTGCTTCAATAATGGAACGAAATCCCACAACAGACAAAACTGAAAAATGTACAAAGGGTTTGTCATCATAGTCAGAGACTTGAGAACATTTCCTGCATGGTCACTATCAAGCCCAAGTTGGGCAATTGCGATGTTTTGAGGTAACCTAGCTGTTGGAAATAACAGAATAAAAAAGAAACAAATGACAATTATTTAAAAAAAAAAGGATGAACAGTGATTATACACAACCTGATTATGATCGTAGTGGATTTAATATGCTGAAAGTGACGTCCTATACTAAACCTTCCCGTTTCCTCCTCCTACGGTTGGTGCTACCTCGAAGACCAACTCTTTACCGGCAAACACACTCCTTGACTAGACTATGACACACACACACAGTGAAGATATGACAGTTTGGTTTCCCTTTCTCTATAGTGTCATGAATTGGAATTTCGTGTGTGGTTCTGTCTTCTCTGGTCCCATTATAACCTTCAAACTTTCGATGAAGTTTAGCTTGCCAATGCACGCTAGACAGTAACACTACATCGCCAGTCTTCAGATCAGTAAAGCACGATGAGTTTGGCCCATAGTTGGTTCAGTGAAAGCTAATAAATGGCAGACAGTAATATTCGCCACTGAATCACTGTCTAGGATGTATGGGAGGTATGTTTTTCCGTTAAAACTGGGTAAAATACATTTGAGAATAATAATAATAAAAAAAAGCTTGAACGACAGTGGGTCAGTTAGGACTATATGACGACTTTATATTTTATGGAGAGCAAATACACGTTGATGCCATGACAGTTGAATTATTAGAGTCTATAGCACGTGAATAAAGTTCCATGGAAAGTATGCAGTCACAATAAGCAGTTAATAACGAGTAAGTTTCCATTAAAATAACAGTTTAAATTGACGGATCACAGACAACTTTTCGTTAGGCTGATAACTTGACTGAATCCGGATGGATAATCTGAAGCGTCAGCCATTCTACAATAATTTCAAGATTGTGAAAAATTCAGATAGCATGCAGTTTACCAGTTTTTCACAAAAGGAAAAACAATTGCCTGGAACGAATGTAAGGAGAGACACTAACGATATACATAGTAACTCCAGACACTAACGATATATATAGTAACTCCGTATGATATCTTCAGCAGTTAAAAATACATTATACAAACTGACAGCCCTGCGCAGTGAAAAACATCTCCCAGTCACCGCCTGTTTACGCCTAAAAAAAAAAAAAAAAAATCAGCACCAGTATTCTCCTTTGTTTAGTCTAGTATCATAGATGCATCTTTTGCCAACACCGGCGAGAATTACCGCCGTGTAGTCACCGCGATAATGCCAGCCCCCATGCTTTGTCTCCTTCGTAATGCCTCTTTTTTTTTCTTTTGCTTCCATTCATGGGATTATGAGGAGTCTAGGCAAACTTCCTTAACAAAGAGGAAGGAAAAACACTGGGTCTTTGTTAAAAGTATCATCATAACGCTCAGCAGGTGAACGTATGGCTTTCCCGCTTCAAATCTCGCGTGGCAGTTTTC
Organism: Macrobrachium rosenbergii; assembly: GCF_040412425.1. Taxonomy (NCBI): domain Eukaryota; kingdom Metazoa; phylum Arthropoda; class Malacostraca; order Decapoda; family Palaemonidae; genus Macrobrachium; species Macrobrachium rosenbergii. Next base: position 37,828,373 of record NC_089753.1, on the reverse strand, counting down.
GGAGTGCAAGTACAAGCAACAAAGCCTATCCCAGACATTTTTAAGCGATGACAGAAGCGGGAGAGGTGAGATTATGCACGTAAGGTTTATATATAACAATATAATACAGAAAAACGCGAGGCAACAGCCAGGTTGCAAGCTGGCACGCGGGCAGACAAATAAACTTAAGGCTACCCTGGCGCAGAACGCAGTATCTCCCTCGAACCAACGGCTGAACAAAAGGCTTCAAGTGGATGAAGAAAGGAGATCCGTTACATATGCAGCGCATCGCTCATCGGTCTTTCAACAAAGTCTTCCATGAGACGTCTGGGAAGGATAACTAATTGGCTGGTAACAGTCATGCCTCCTTCCAACAGTGTTGCGTGGCAATAACATCTGTTACGAAACTTTGGTATCGTTGAGAAATATCATCTGTTCGTCTGTTTTATATATATATATATATATATATATATATATATATATATATATATATATATATATATATATATATATATATATATATATATATATACATAAACGTAGAAAACAAATGCCCTTCAATGTACTTCATTAGCGAAACATGCAACAACTGCCATATTTTTGCAGTAATCAAGGAGCCATAGAGTAAACAAACTCTCGTTCTCCTTGGTGAAATTGAGAATGTGCTCGTCACGAACGACCGCAAATTAAGGGCTGTTTTGTTTATCATGCAACGGATGGATAGACGTAAGGTGACGGTATGTAGGATACAGCTATCTTCGACGGGTTAGGGATGCTTAATGTTTAAAGCTGTCAAATAAAGTTTAATTCAACTAATGAGTTTATTTTCTCAAATCTGTCACGAGCTTACCGCTAACATCTTGCCTCGTAAAACTGGAATTTCTACTGGCAAAAGTAACAATAAGGATCAATTACGCGAAGAAAGGAAGTAACACTTAATGAGGTGCTGAATGCGTGTGCTAGTGAGGGATGAAACGTCGTTATCTTACATAAAAAAAGTTAACACTAATTCATGCACAAATAAACTAAAAAAAATAACAGATGTGGAGTGAACATGCTATCATATTGCAAAAAAGAAAACGAATAAAATCTTCTGAAAACATTTAAAGTGTAAGTCAACGTTGACATTTTACGCTCGGGTGCTAGTACTATGTAGTTACTGAGCTGGCTTTATGCCAGCACGGGCTCTTGCTCATAGAGCTGCCCGTAAGTCTTAGTATTAGAATACTAAGGTTTATAGTTTGGAAAAGAAACTGAATAAATTTAAAGTTGTTTTACAAAGCAATAGACAATATTTCTACACTCATCCCTCCTCTTTCATCCAGGCTGGGGGCCAGTAAATTTGCCTAAACTAATGTTCTGCACCAAGTACCATTTTAATAATAAAATATATCAGTAAAATTGTTCCAAAATATGACCCTGTATTGGTTAATCAAGCTATCGACGATTAATTGTTTTAGATTTAAGTTAAATTAACTACGGATTTCTAAGCTTGCACGGGAAGAAATATCAATAGCTTGTACGGCCTGTGCGTGAAAGATTAAGAACTATCAAGTTTATGGTAAAGAAGCACCATGTAACGGGCACAGATTTTCTCAAGGTTTATAAGTCTGTTTAGAGTCGTTATTCCTTCCATTCCAAAAAGTCATCCAGTCGAAGATCGTTTAAATCAAGCTCCAATACTCTTTCCAATGACTCTAGTCTTACAGTAACCTATTTTCGCAAAAAAAGAGGGACTTCTATGATAGGATCCGTCGCAAGTTTCTGTAACGTCTAAATCTCCCCTATTCCACAGATCCTACCTCCTTCTGTCATGTATATTTCTAGCTTTATTTAGCAAGACTCTGTTTACCCTCAAACGGGTGGCCCAAGAGAAAATCACAACAGCAGTCAGTGTTGTGTTCATTCTTCAATGTACGCTTATTTTCTTTGACGCTGCCTCATTGACGGACTAAGTCACATTATCAACTTATGCCTATTCCTTGTAGCCTTCAGTGATGAATATTAACTCACTCCTTTCCTCTCTCTCTCGCCCTTTCTTTCATCTTTTCAGACGACCTCTCTCTCTCTCTCTCTCTCTCCCTCCTATCTTTCATCAGTTCAGACACCTCTCTCTCTCTCTCTCTCCCTTCATCCTCTCAGTCGCCTCTCTTTCCCTCTCTTCCTTCTTCTCATTCGCCGCATCTCTTTTTCATCTTTCCAGTCGACCTCTCTTTCTCTCTCTCTCTCTCTCTCAGGCACTGTCTCTCCCTCTCATTTTTTGACTCAATGTCTTTGTAATCTCTTCGACTGAATGCACTAGTCTTCGTGTTACCTCTTCGGGTACTTATCTGTTACTGTTATAATTCTCTCCAGTCACAACAGCCATTTCGAATTCTCTCTCTCTCTCTCTCTCTCTCTCTCTCTCTCTCTCTCTCTCTCTCTCTCTCTGTGAGTTAGTCATCTCTTCGTAACCCGCTTCTTACTTAACCTCTCCAGCCTTGTTTTTCTCTCTCTCATTCATCACCCCTTCTTCTCGAGTGCACAAAACAGGCGAGCTGGACAAGACTGTCACCGCCACTGTTCAGGAATGTTGACGCAGCAAAAAAGTGGGAGTCGGTTTCGAAGAAGCAGAAGACAAGAAGAAGAAAGTAGTGAATACGGATCTCGATGAGGAGGCTAAACGGAGCAAGACGACGGGACGCGCTACTTCAAGCCCTGTTTTGACCCAGGATTAAAAGAAGAGGAAGAGGCGGGAAGAGTAGGGAGTGAGTAGCAACGAAAGAATAGATGAGTTGCGCCTAGTACTGTCCATCTTTATGGAAATCACGGAGAGCAGAGGGCGGGAGAGACTTCCGAAATATGTCAGTCGAGAGACTCAATCGGTATGGCTAACCACCAAAGATTAAAACGTGCTGTGGAATTCTGACAGGCCTCGATAATGGATTACTTTTGAAAAACAAGGAGGGTAGATTAAGCCTCTATCATCTCTTTCTGCAATTACTACCTACTGTAAGAAGTACAGATAATAAATCCCCGTATCCAAATGTGAAACGATTTTACATCAGCACTTCTTCCAACACCGAATGACGCATGAGTCTTTGCGAAATTCCACCCCTCGTGTCTTTCCTGTGTTTTAGCTTCTACAATTTCTGCTCCTTGGCAGCCTCCCTTCTCATATTTCTCATGCAACCTGACATATTTTATATATATATATATATATATATATATATATATATATATATATATATATATATATATATATATATATATATATATGCAAGACTGCATGTACGCTAAAGGGGATTGCGCTGTTTGCAAAGAAAGTGGGGGATCGACAGTGCTGATGAACATTTCTTAAATTGGTCCAGATGAAAGGAATCGTCCTTAAAATTTTCCTCGGGAGCCACTGGAATCTGAGCTCATAACTGAAGTATTCTTACGGACACGCACACGCACGCACGCACATACACATATATATAACCTTACTATGAAGAACTTCGAAAAAGAGCTACTGAAACATGTCGGGCAAAGCCCGCAGAGTTTTTAACTGACCTATTTCATCGCCATAACCAATATGGCAATTAATAAAATGAGTGGCGGAATACAAAGGACCATTAATTTATAAAACACTACGGGAAGCTACAAATAAGTTTTTTCTTTTAAGTATAGCGTCCATTACTTATTTGTATTTATTTAAAAAAAAATTGCCTTATCTTACATATACAAATTTGTATTTGTGTCAACTCTAATGTAAATAAGTAGAGTTTAATTTTTTGTCACTTTTTGGTAATCTAAGATTCATAAGCAAGTTCTGACACTTCTACGATAATGCCTAGGTGAATATATAACAAGTTATTGAGGGCAATAAAATTTATGCATTAGGGCAGTCACAAAATGAGACTTCTAGTAAACACGGGTAATCAAAAATGTACTCATTCAATAAACGTTGGTGAACAAGAATATGTTCTGATGAATTATCTTCGCACTAGACATCTTGGCACCATTGTATACATTCCGACACTGACTTCCTATAGCCATCAGACTTAAAAAAAAAAAAAAAAAACATTCCATGTAGCCTGTAGCCAGTTCTAAGAGGACGCTTTTGAAAATGCCTAACGCTGGATATTCAGAGGCACTGGGTTATTAGATGCGTCACACCCCTAAACGTACAATAAACACGATAAACCTTCATATCAACAGCTGATTTTCTGACTATACAACACCCGAAATAAAAAGTTGTAGTACCAGCAGTAAATTTTAATGGTCTGGTGCAACCAACAAGAAACCATTAGGCATTCTTGCTGGGTATTCAGTAATTCAACGGAAAGCAAAGCAACTTCCGACTAGAAATACTGGCAGTAAATAACTACGGAAAGCTATCGTACTAAAAAGTTTAAAAGCTTTTTTTCAATACTGTCTTTGGAGACATTACACAGTACCTCAATTTTTGGGGAGACATGATATAATAATGAGACTGTATTAAAAATAGTTGTATCTTTTCATTTTCTGTCCTTTACCCTGTACAGGGTCATTCTCAATCGTCATAATTCTCCTCTTCATCATTTTACTTCACATATTAACATTCTAAATTATATGTGTCAAATATACTGTATATGTTCTATCACCGGTGCTTTATTCTTTAACATTCGTGACTTTTCACTCAAAATTTATGTCCTGTTCCTTTATATATCACTGAGCATAAATAACAGACCAGTTAATACCTGTGATATTATTCCTATATTAAAAATCTTCACCGTTATATGAGATACTCATATCCTTAACATGGCAGCTTAACCTTAACATCCTTAACCGTCCTGTAAAACATCCACGTCCTCTCATCATTTATTTCAAAACCTGTTGGTCAATACTTACACTGGCGTATAATTTGCCCCGGTTATTCATACAGAGGTAGAGTCCTGTGGCTTCGCTCCTGATCACCAAGACTCCGCGGTTGATCGGATGTAGGTACAGCAGCGCTGTGGGAGAGACAAGAGGTCATTAGTATACCTATGAGCCGACAAGGAGAGATAAGACAATAATGGCATTAGTTGAGTATGAAGTTGCATATCCTAAGTGCATATATAACGTATACATGAAATTAAATAGAACAAAGAGGATGTTGTGACTGATTTATGAAGAGCAGGCTATAAAGCCAAGCACTGGGGGACTTTCAGCCATTCAACGCCTAAGACTGAAGAGAGGGAATGGGAGTGGTTGGGCAACAAGATTCAGAGATCCAGAAAATAAACGAAAACTAGGAGATCGCTTCACAGTTGCACTAAAAAGTAACAGTTGAAGAGTTCGGACAACACGATGGAAGAAAGGAAGCAGGAACAGAGGTAAAGTAAAAGGCTATGAATTCGGTGCCGCTCGAGTGCCGACGGTACTTGGCAAACGACCTTTACTAATCATACTTTTCTTTGTAATTATTGCATCGTATTTTGTATATGGATTTTAAACATACAGGAGAGAGAGAGAGAGAGAGAGAGAGAGAGAGAGAGAGAGAGAGAGAGAGAGAGAGAGAGAGAGAGAGAGAGAAAAGGGGGTTTGAAGGCTACTAAATTAATTTTATATAACTAGAGTAGGATCTTGAGGAAGCCATATTGCAAGCATTCAACCTCATTCTTCGCTAGACCATATCTTTGGTGTTTTCACGAGGACTCTTTGGCATTTTAAATTTGTCAAAATCCGAGATGCAACGCCTTTTATGGAAATTAATTGACCCAGCAACTCTGGACTCAACCTTGCCTACTGGGGTACTACCGGGCATTATACAGAGATCAATGCGTTGGATTACCTTGGACAGATACTGGATTTCTCTCCAATATTCTGCAAATTTTTTAAATTTTCCATAAATGCTCATTCATTACTAAACAAAAGGCTTAGTTTTATATTTGTTTATATTCTACGAGTATAATACATCATATTAAAAGATGAATACGAAATGAATTATCCTGACCTCACATTCATTACATAATCTATCATAGGCATAAGACTAATCCAAGTACAAAAGAATACTTTACCCACACTAATTACTGATCTAGCCTGGACAATTATCTTTAATGTCAAAACTGTGAAAAGGATATGAAGGGTAACATAGGCCTATCAAATTTCCTGACGGGCTCAAGAAGTTAAATAAGTCAGGTTAGGTTAGTTCTGAAATGTCCGCTCTTTACTTACCAACATAAATTTATTTTGCAATTAAAACAAATATCTACTGTCTTTCCAGTATGAATTATCAAAACAACCAGGCTTTTGAGCATTTCTCGTGCTTGTAAAAAGAAAAACAGAATAGGTTTGGCCTACTGTATCCCATGCATCTACCATAATTCACATTGTTCTTATAGGCTAATATCATTTGCTTCCTTTACACTGTCAAGTTAAAAATATGAACACCGTATTACTTGGACTACGCTGAAGTTGAGGAAGACTGTCACAAATACATAAATCTAGCCTGAACACAAATGCCAAAGTTTGGTGTTCGCCTAGAGCACTCAGTCGGCTAGGCTACACAGGTTTGTGCCTAAAATTCTGTAAGACAGCCTGCGTGTACTGTACCTCGCCTGTGGTGGTGATGAATAGAAGAAAGCCAGTAACTTTTCTACTATCATATATTCTTGAAACGATTATTTCACAAAACAGTACAACAATAAAATTCTCCGCAGAAAAGTGGGTAAATATCTCCGTTTACTTAGCAAGAAGGAACTTGGCAACTAGAGTACTGTAAGTTTGAAAGCGAGTTGCAAAGACTGTTGACGTTGACGTAGACGAAAACTACTGTAAAATGAGTATCATAAACTATTATCATTGTTGTTGTAGTGGGAGAGTTCTTTTAGAATATATTGTTCAGATAAAACCAATAGGGGTAAAATCATGAATATAAACTTAATAAATATTTTTTTAGTAAGCTCCAAAATATAAACATTAATGGGAAGATCGATGATTACCTTGCACGTTCGTTTTAATTACATGTGGACTCTGTATAAAGGAATGCCAATAAACATGTTTTTGATACTTGAAGGTAGATTAATTTAATATTTAGCATAACACTGATGTCATCTTTCGATACATAAATATCCAAGCAAGATTTGTTTTCCACCAAATACGATAAAATCACTGGAAAGTACGAAGGCATAAGTATCAGTACAAGGGAGATTCAAACTCTTTATAAAACACGCTATTCCACTGGATCGGCTCATTTACGATCGTGTTTGTGTACGTAGGTGTTTGTGATATTGAGTGTGTGGAATTACACAGTGCAGGTGCTTGAGTGAAAACAATTGATAATTCATCACTTCATTTCGACGACTGTTAGGGCTGAGAGCCACAGGCGGTAGGCCTACCCTGGTCCCCAATCAACATTGGTTGAGTTTAATGAGTGCATCGATAGGCGACCTCCGGTGACTCCAAGGTAATAACAAGTTCGTCACTCAGTTATTCTGTTGACCAGCGAGATTAAAATACAGTAAATATGTGTATGTTAGTACTTGGATGGGTGAATTCCTACGAGCGGCCAAGGTTTGCAGTCAATAGCACCAGCTCCTTTGGCCTACACTGGTCTAACAGCCCATACTCTAAGAACCAATGTCTAAAAAAGGTAGGCGGGCCTGATTTGCAATTTTGTTTCTTTTATGGCTGTGGATTTTCCTTTCAAGATTTTCGTGTTTGTAGAGAAACATCCACGAAGGCTTTCGTAGATCGCTTTCATTCTTTGGGGGGGGGGAGGGGGAAGACATGCTGAGCGCAAGAGAAAGCATGATTGCGGAAAGAGTGCTCTAGGCCTATACCCGTTGGGCACGTTCGATTTTCTTGCTAAGTATTAAATCGAGACAGATAAAACTGGTCAGGACTTGGCATCCTTCAATAGGAATATTGTGTAAAATGGTGGGATGCCGTTTCCGTCTGTTAATTCCACACTTCGCGTCGTTGGCAGAAACTACAATGATTCCGAAATTCAACTAGAGGTTCCCCTGGGAAATTTATTCGGCAAACCTTCGGAATAACCAGAGACACATCGAAAAATGAATAGGAATCGACTATGCAGAAAATACATTACTGTAACTCTCAGTGAAGAAAGTTCTTTCAAACCCTTTCTCAAGCTACACGGGTAACAGGGCGAAATTAGACCTATATTTTTATTTTCCTCGAGCTATTTAAGATTACTGTAGATGTAACTCAACTGAAAATATTTTTATAATGATTTCAAAGTCAGTGTCAACCAAACCTATTATTTTAACCATGTGTATAACTGTATTGCTGTATACCCGCTAGCTCTGCACATGCCACCACCGATTGTCCGGAGTCGTTTCAGTTTGCTTAAGAAGGATTTATGTTTAAGTTTTCATAATATTAGTGTTTCTTTATGACTTCGGAGAGCAATAAAAAATAAATTTGTATAGTTTTTTTACTAAATGAAAAGTACGAAACTAGGCCTATACTATACATTAAGAAATTAGAAAATTGAGAAATTTCACGACGAATACATCTTAGCATAACTCAATAGGCTGATGATGTCTTTTGTTAAATAACGATATCCTTGTGTTGACGGTGGGGAATTCGGGTCATTGAGTAATGAGTAGTTTTATGAAAACCGAGTTTATTATTTTGGAGACTAAATGTGATTACAAGTCTACATTTTCGTACATCTAGAACTCTCTGCCAAACTGTTTACAAAGAAACGATGTTTTTCCATAATGATGTCATTTCTGGTTTTATGTGGTTCAGAGTTTGGCGGAAAGATGCATTAGACCTACTGCACCATTAAAAAGTCATCATGTTACTACACATATAGGATTAAGGATTACGTTTGATTTATTTGATGTATATAACCCAGTTTCTTGATGCAGATTTTTCACATAGGCTTAATCTGTTTTTATTGGAATTATGCAGTTGATATAATGTGTGTAGGGTATGTGCTACATACTGTGATGTCAGTTGGTATGGATTGTGTGTGGATGTGCGTGCACCTGAGCTTAGATGTAGAAGAGAGAGAGAGGGAGGGGGGTTCGTTCATTACTCACTGAACTGCCAGTTGCTGGATAAAGTTGTGCCCATGATTAGATCAGACCATATATTTTATTACTTCGTGGACGCATTGTTCGCCAAATTTTATGCACAGGCAAAATTCACAAGTGCTGGTTACACACCCAACCCGCTCTCTCTCTCTCTCTCTCTCTCTCTCTCTCTCTCTCTCTCTCTCTCTCTCTCTCTCTCTCTCTAACGCGGCACATCAACTCGTATTTTTCCCAGATGATCACAGAGATTCGAGGGTAAACATTTGCATGCCGAAAGCGGACGATAATGACGGGTGCTAGCTTTTATGGACTGGCTGGCCAAAATTGCATATCACGGCCTTATTCTCCGATGAAGATATCAAACAGAAGGATGTAACAAAAAAGATATAAAAAAGAGAAGATAGATGATAATCGGAGAGACTCCTGTTTGTGGAGCTATAGAATTTGAGGATGGCGCTGGTCTTCTAATCCCCTGTGTGGGTGATTAGAGGTGGTAGTGATGAACGAGAGGTAACGATAATGATGATAATAATGATAATAATGGTGTTGATACAAGAAAGGCCAGGGGTGTTCATCTTAAAAGAACAAAAGAGCTGCAATGTGTAGGAAGCTTTATAAGGGACTAACTGGGTGCTTGGCCGTGGCGAGTCAGTCGCTTGTCCAATATTCCACCCTACTTAGGCTAACCCATCTCCCCTTCCATCCCCCCACCACACACACCTCAGCCACCAGCACATATATATAAAGAGTTTTTCCGTTGACATGATCACGTGTGGTTTTAAGAGCAATTATCCGTGATGGCACGAGGCCATCTTAGTATAAACGCAAGAAAGGGGTTATCCACAATTTCAAGACGTGTGTCAGACAGACCGTTGTTGTGTTTAGATCAAGTCAAGGGGGATTTCTAGTTGAATGCCTTGGATAAAATTTTCCTTATTGAATGGAATTTAATGAAATTAAATACTTCATATTTTATGGAATGCTCCATATTTAATGAAATTCATAGAATATAAAGCCCCCTATTTAGTGGAATAGAATGAAGGGCTCTAATTCTTGAAATGAAATACTCCATATTTATAAGAAGCAGTGACTGCAATTCTTTATGTAATGGAATTCATGGAGTGGAGTATTCCTGAATAATGCGATAGAGGGAATAATATAATGGAATGCATGGATTTAAATGCTTCGTATTTTAGTTTTAAATAGTTTAAAGTTGAAATACTTAGCATTCAATTCTCGTTATTTAATGAGATACATGTAGTGATTAAAAAAAATTGTGTAATGGGTGGAGTGGAAATATGGTAATGCAACTAGCCGGTAAAAATGAAATGGGTGGAGTCAAAGACTCCATATTTAATGAAGTAGGTGTCATATAGGCAAGTGCTCCTTGTTAAATGGGGTGAATGAATTGAAGTAATTATTTTTGGAATTAATGGATTGTGGAGCTCATTATTAAACATAATGGACTGAAATACGCCTTATTTAATGATGTGGACACATTTGAGAGCTCCTCATTTAATGCAATAGATGAAATGAAATATTCCCTATTTGTCGGAGTGGATATTTTCAAATACTTAGGTGACAGAATGGCTGGAACGAGTAAAGGGTCCACCCCGTAGAGGGTTAGTGCCGTCAGTGCACCTCATGTGGTGCACTGTAGGCATTACTTAGGTTCTTTGCAGGTGCTGCAACCCGTTTCGTTCCTTTTACTGTACCTCCTTTCATATTCTCTTTCTTTCCTCTTACTCTCCACCCTCTCCTAACGATTGATTTATAGTGCTACTGCGAGGTCTTCCTCCTGTTGCACCTTTCAGACCTTACCGTCAGTTTCCATTTCAGCGCTGAATGACCTCATAGGTCCCAGTGCTTGGCCTTTGGCCTAAATTCTATATATTCTGTTCAATTCTATTCAATTCAGTAAAAGGTCCTTATTTCATGTGTGACTGGGATGCAAATGATGCGCCCCGTTTAGTAGAAGGGTTGAAAGACTCCCTGAATTGAAAGATTTTTTGGGATGAATTATGAAGGACTGTCTCTTTAACGAAGTGGTGGGCTGTAGTTGTCCTTATTTATTTATAATGGTAGTCAAACTCTGGATTTTAATTAGTGATAAAATGAAAATCTTATCATTTAGTAAACTTTGAAATTGAACAGTATTTTATAATCAGCCCCATGAAAGGAAACTTTTCCTATTTAAACTGTTGAATAGAATTGTTTCTTTGTTAAAACAGTAGAGTGATTGAAGTTCCCTATGTAAACGAGTTTGCGAAACCCTGTATAAGTGATGGTACATGTAGGATCATTTTATATAGAGTAGAATTTAAATGACTCCACATTGAGTAGTACGGCCCTTAAATTGTTTAGCAGGCAGCTAGGTATTTTTCTATAAAACTCACAGGACGAAACTCACAGTAAATCAACGAAACGAAACATTAATTGAGTTATTGTCCACATGGAAAAGAGAACAAGAAAAACTTGGTTTACTCATATTCAACAGTTTTCTGCATTGAAGTAAAGTTAAAAGAGAACTTAAAGGATCTGCCCCGTGTTCCCAACCCCCAGCCCCCTTTTCTACCAGACCTTACATAATGGCACACAGTGTAATTGCAGATCGAGAAACCAGTCAGGGAGATAGCACAGTATTTTATGATTTTTTTTCCTTCTACCAAATAATTTTTTTTTTATTACAAGAAATCCTTTTACATTCTGTTATTGTATAAACAAAGGCTCAAAACTAACAAAAGTTATTGAACAACCAGATATATACAGCAAATATATACATTGCAGTAAATCATATTTTATGATTGGTAGACTTGGTATTCATTCCCAGCCATTTAAATTGGCTCTATCGGTTTTTACATCTGAGTCTGATTGCACCACATCAGATTTGAACTCTTGATTGGCATTCATAGATTCTCTGCGAATCATGTAATGGTTGCTGTTACAGTTGCACTGATTGGATGGTTCGTTTATATATAATCAGAGGTCAGGTGAGCTACTTTGTTTTTTATATTTTAGCTAGAGATTTGTTGTTTTGAATATCTGCATGGCAATCTCAGCATCTGTAAGTCATCTGTGTGAAGTCACCATTCTCTGAACAGTCACTCGTCACCTCTTGTCATCCCTCGGCTTGACACCAACATTTTGCCTCTGATCTTGTTCTTATCTTTAAAGATATTCTCTTTACAGCTTTCCTTTTTTTTTTGTCCTATCCTTATCCCTGTCACTCATTCTCATGGTATTTGCCGCATTTACACTTAATCTTTAGTAAGGGTCAGCTACTTCCATTTTCCGGTTTTCGGTATCAACAGCTTTAACCTATTAACTTTCCGACATTAAACTTATGGTGTCTGTTTTTTAAAATCATCTTATTTTGTCATTCATCCAATGCTAAACTTTCTTCGCACACTCCGAGTTGAAATTTCCTTAATCCCTCTCTCCGACTGTGTTGAAATTATTACTCTGCTCTTTGCGGTAACATACCTTATGTCATCCCATACATTTTGTTTAGCCCAGGTCAAGGAACCTTAACCGTTATATAAATTAGCCCTTCTCTTATCTTACCTTACCTTTTTCATCCCCTGCACCTTCCTCAGTCAAAGTAAATACAGCCAATTCTTGTAAAAAAAAATTGCCTTTCTTCATCGCTCATATTTTTTTCTCATTCAGAGCCCTTCTTTACATCTTAGATATATTATCAGTATCCCCTAGAAGTTCTCTAAATTTCCTTTATCCCCTACCAAAATTAAGGGTGTCTTTCCTCTTTAAAGCATGGCTTGCTAGGTCTGGTCATCTTCCCTCGAAGCCAGTCTTTTGTTCTAATACATCACTTTCTTAATCGCATTATTGCTTTTTAATTTTTTTCCTCTTTATCTTTCTTATGTCTAGGTGCTCCTATAAATTCTTCCAGATTGAGTGTTTGCTTGCGAATTAAGCTGTATTTAACCAGGTTTCTCAAAATCCTAATCGTAATAAAAGCAACTTTCCGTTTTACCAGTAGTTTCGAGTACTCTTTTAATCAGTGAATCAGTTTTCTTTATTTACGCTGCATCGAAATCAATTTTCTTTTACTTGGAATTCTTGTGTATACGTCACGTGGCCATTAGACATTCAAAAGTTCTCGGCAGTGTTTTCCATTTTATCCATGAATATTTGCGTTGATACTTAGCTGCTGTCAAGTTTGATCAGAAGGAGTACTCCTCTTGATCTTAATCCAGTTCCGTACTTGTTTACTCCGTTGGATTTCAGGCTTCATTTTGATCTACTGTCGCTCGCACAAGGCTCCCAAAATGCTTAAAGTTTCTGTAATTGGTTTAATATAAACGAATCTACCCTCAGCCATTCTCTTGTGTCTAGGTTGTGATGAAATCAAGTTATTCTGTTTCCAAGATAATAGCAACTCCTTTGTTTAGGATCTGGACTCCACTTGTTTTCAGTAACTTCTTTGTTTCACCGCGGGGGTGTCGGTTGTTGAGTTTTGCAGGATTGGGTCAGGTAAGCACTTGGATGGGTGACCACCAGTGAAAGAAAGGGACATCTTGTGCATAAGCTACCGTTGCATTATTATTATTATTATTATTATTATTATTATTATTATTATTATTATTATTATTTAGTAGTTTAATGAGACAGTCGAGTTATTTCTTTGAGTTCGCATAGGGCTTGGCCGAAGGATTTGAATTGTTCTGAAAGGTGAAAATTTGAGCGAGGAAAAGTTAAAGAAGATGAACAGCTAAGTTGGAAGAGAGACCAGAGGTGACGAATGAAAAGTAAGTGACTGAAAGCCATGTAGGCTAGCCGGGAGCGAAAGGACGTTACAGTGCTTCATAACTTGCGACAGACCTTAGGAGTATGCTGCCCTAAAATGGAAAACTGCCATATCTGCAAAATTTTCGAAATTGAGATATGCCACCTATTCGGTTCGTGAAACTAATACACAAGTTTATGCAGTTTCAGAATGGTTCTTCAATGCTCTATTTAGGGGGTCCCATTTGCAGTATCTGCAAAATCAGTACTGAGGCAAGGGAAAACTGCAGTATCTACCATTTTTCTCAGTTTTGTATTTTTGCAGATACAACAGTCTTCCATTTTATGGCAGTATGGTATGATCGATTACGGGTCACAACGAGACCCGAGAAACGAGCAAGGTGACCGAGCATCCACCACCCTGAATGACCGCGAGACCTTGGACGCTGCATCTCGTTATCTCTGTATTTATGTGGTTGTGCGGAATGCAAGAGTTCCTTGGGTGTTTATATAAACTAATCGGGTCGTAACGAGCCGGCGAACGATGTCATTAGGCCTGTTAATGAGTACGGAGACTGCTTCGTCAGTAGGATGTGCCTCGCGTGTGATGCCGTGAGATCTTCTGAAGAAGAAGAAAAATAGAGAGCGGTGATGCTCTGTGGATGTTATCGTTTTGCACGTGTGTGATTCATTTGTTAAGAGCATCATTTGGCATGACCATTATCTTAATTATTTTCAACTGTCATAGTTATCATCATTGTCATCATCGTTACCCCATGTCTATTACAATCGCCACCTACTGCCTTAATACGGCATTAATACAGATAGTATCAATTACCCCAATCTTTATAATTTTTAATTTGTTTGTGTATTTATTTGACTTAAAGACACCGTCATGGATGTATAAACAAGTAAAAAATGCGCCGAAGTTTCTTCGGCGCACTCACGTTTTCTTTACAGCGTATAATCAAGGCCACTGTAAATAGATCTATCGTTCGATGGTATCGGTATAATGCTGTATGAGCCGCGGCCCATGAAGCTTTAACCACGGCCCGGTGGTGGCATGTTCAATCGTTTCCAGACGCACGATTATGGCTAACTTTAACCTTGAATAAAATAAAAACTACTGAGGCTAGAGGGCTGCAATTTGTTATGTTTGATGATGGGAGGGTGGATGATCAACATACCAATTTGCAGCCGTCTAGCCTCAGTAGTTTTTAAGATCTGAGGGCGGACGGACAGGCAATTAAAAAACTAAAAAAAGGCAGCCATATCCAGCTCTTCCACTCTGAGAAAAGCAAGATGAGTGAAAAAATGAGGATGATTGTTATGAAGATTTTCTGTTATAAGATGATGACAAACGAGGCTCTTGAACAGAAACAGTAAGAACTAAGTAAACATGGTTGATGGAAGAAAATTCCGATTTTTCAAGGAATTACGTTTGGTTATGAAGAGCTGTGTTGATAGTTTTATTTTTCTACCTCAGTAAACGCATGTATAAAAGTTGTTGTTTATGGAGAAAGTAAAGAAAATTACAGTACTTCATAAAAATTACTTTAAGGATATCGTAATGTAATACCTTAACAAACAACGAAAAGCTTCTTATTTACCAATAGTGTGCTCTACATAAGCCAGACGTCAAGCCAGACGAAAAATCTCAGTGACGAATTGTCATCTTAACAGAACAGTAGACTGCCGTCAGAGTGACATAACGAGTGTGATAAATGGCTTTGCTGGCTTGTTCAAAAGAGCGCAGTATCGCACAGCAACTTGTTATGACAGAGCTAAAAGAGTGACTGTTGTGTGCTTGTTAATCTGTGCCGCGCCTCCTCACGAGAACACAAGGAGAGACGAGTTTGCGTGGAAAACACTGCGGACGAAAACAAAGGCGATTCGTATCTTAAGGTTACAGAGGTGTCTGTTTCTCGTGACGACTCGAGATTAGCAAAAGTTAAACGTCTCGTTTTCGATGACTCAATCAGGGTTTTGTTCTGCTAGCTCTCTCTCTCTCTCTCTCTCTCTCTCTCTCTCTCTCTCTCTCTCTTCCCACAAAATATCGTGGTATCTTGTTGGCACATAATTCAGTTTTACCATAAAATCTGCATTATGTGTTGTTATTTATGGTTAAAACTAGTTGAAATGTGTGTGGCAGAATGAAGGCGACTGTTGACGGGAGGTCAAATATACGAATTTTTCTTTCTGTAACGTTGGTGCAAATTATTATTATTATTATTATTATTATTATTATTATTATTATTATTATTATTATTATTGAGGTTGTTGCTGTTAGTGTTAATATGCTGCTGGTGTTTCATACTATCGTTTTCATCATTATTGCATATACATATTATTGTTCGTCTTGAACCAGATACCTGTACCCTTCATAGATCTGTGTATTTCCATATTATTATTATTATTATTATTATTATTATTATTATTATTATTATTATTATTATTATTTTTAACTAAAGCTAGCGTCATTAATATCGTAATTGCCTTTTAGATAGGATCCGTGCTGGAGTTTGCACAAGATTCGTGTCATGATCCGCACTAGGCGCCTTAAGGAAGTCACCCACTTTTAACAGGAGATTTTAAGGTAGAGGAATATTTTCAGAGCTTATGAGTTGGTTCGAGGCTGACCTAGAGAATTTTTCAAGCGAATCGGCTCGAAGGTGGCATCGGGATTTATTGTAAAGAGATGGGCTTAAAGGTGAACTATAAGACCAACCGATGGACTTTTGTTAAAGGAATTGGTTTAAAGCTGACTTTAAGAACTTCTCAGAATAGAAAAAAGGGCTGAATGCTGACTTTACTTTTGAAGTAATCAATTTTTAAAGGAATGGGCCTTCGAGATTTGGAGAAGGGTTTCCTTATTCGAAAAGCGAAAGAAGGGCTGTGTACGATTTCACTGGTTGACTTGCAAAATTGTGTCGATGTCGGCATTGGGAGACAAATGGCAATGCCCCTTTAATTAAGACGTTGAATTTATAGTTGAGGATAAGGGGGAGGGGGCGGGACGTGCCGTCTCGCTCTGATCATGTTTTCCTCATTCCTGTGTCTTCTTGTTCGTCCTGTCTTATCCCTGTTTTTCTCATTCCTTTCCATCCTCGTTCTCTTCATCTTTTCTGCCTCCCTTCCTTCTTGTTCTCATTTTCTTCTCCTCATCCTCTTCAGTAATCTTGCTATTAATCAACCACTTCACCAGGCAGTTTTTAGGAATACAAAACGACCGTGGCCTCCCACTCCGTCTCCCCTTCTAACCCAATCCCGACTCCCTCCATTCCCCCAACCTCCCTCTCTCTCTCTCTCTCTCTCTCTCTCTCTCTCTCTCTCTCTCTCTCTCTCTCTCTCTCTCTCTCTCTCTCAAAAACAACCTTCACGCGTCCACCTTATTTGGTGAGAGATTTAGATCAGGGGTCTGGTTTCGGAGTTGGTATCGTCTGCAGTAATCGTGGGACAGATTACCGGGTACCGTCGGTGTCCTCAGTACCCCCGTGGCACGCATTAACCTAAGCGTAAGCACAGACACTCTTTTTGGATGTGTTTGTATTATTTTTGTTATATATTGCCATTGCAGATGGTGAAGACACTTTCATCAAAACAGCTGTTATGACCAGTGTAGCCACTTACAATCTTCTTCCCTGTCACATAGGTAGGTCTCTCTCTCTCTCTCTCTCTCTCTCTCTCTCTCTCTCTCTCTCTCTCTCTCTCTCTCTCTCTCTCTCTCTCTCATCGATGGTGTTTTATAGCTGTTGCAGAAATTGAGGAGAGGTAAACATACAGTATTAATAACTGCTAAGATCTCACTCTCAAATCAGCGCTAGTTTCAATCTTTACAGACACCTTGTCAGTCTTGTATGTATAGTTATTTGGCAAACCAACATTGCACCCCTTTTACGAGTCTGTTGTAACAATCATCTCTCTCTCTCTCTCTCTCTCTCTCTCTCTCTCTCTCTCTCTCTCTCTCTCTCTCTCATACTGTACAAGAAATGACAACCCTTGCACATTAATAAATCCCGATGATTTTTACTGTTGTCAATTGTTTGATTATGATTTAGAACGAGGTATGATGCTGCGGTCTTTGTATAATCATAACAGAAACCATATATACTAAATCTCTCTCTCTCTCTCTCTCTCTCTCTCTCTCTCTCTCTCTCTCTCTCTCTCTCTCTCTCTCTCTTCAAGTATATCAATATCTGCGCTTTCTCTCCGCCGATGTAACTGGCAATTTAACTTTTCTGCCTCGTAAATATTACCTTATTACCTTTTGTATGTCATCCGACATGGCAGTTGTATGTTTGTAATTATTATAAGCCCGGCGAAAATGCATGTGTATGCATTTTCACAAATTTATATGTTAGTATTTGTCTGTATGAAAGATGTTTATAGTTATATGGACATTCGTATATATGTGATTTTTTATGTAACATGAATGTATGTAAAGTCATTTATATGTACGTAAATATACTAGGCGATTTGTGGAAACTTGTTTTTATGGATGTATCTATGTCGTAGACTATTGTTTACATTTGTATGTCTGAGTGCATTCATCATCGTTATAGCAGTGTCTTTCCTTGGTTTGTGCTGATATGTGTTGGGTTCAGTCATTTTCTTTTATAGCTGCAAGTAATTTTCTTTAACAGATGCACATGACATATTATGAACATTATGCAGTTTGTAAAACATGGAGAGCTCCTATTTACACTATATATATATATATATATATATATATATATATATATATATATATATATATATATATATATATACAGTATATCTATATACATATATATGTGTATGTGTTTGCAGAATGTGTGTGTTTGTGTATTTTATATTTATATTTTTAATTTTCAGCCATATATAGACGTTGAACCCTAATCCAGGTGTGTTGCGACCACCTGACGTAAGTGTGGTTTGGGTGCTTACCGCGCCTCCCCTCCCCCTCCCCTCCCCTCCCCTTCTCTGCACCCATCCCCACCTCTCTCTCTCTCTCTCTCTCTCTCTCTCTCTCTCTCTCTCTCTCTCTCTCTCTGTGAACCTCCTGGTGCTGGGTTTTCTAAATTTGGATCTACAAAGAGAGATACGATGGACGTCCGTCTCTGTTGGACTTGATGGATATGCCACGGCGGCGTGTTTTAAGATAATCTTTTTCTTTTTCTTATCGCTTCCACTCCTGTCTTTCTTTCTTTCTTTCTCTCTTTCTTTCTTTCTTTCTTTCTCAATTTATTGATGCATTTATGATTGTTTGTTCGAGAGCCATCTGGGTGGCTGATTGGCGGCGATTTTAAGGTACACACGTTCTCCCTTCATGGTGTTGCATTAGAGTTCTTTCTCCCTTTATTTGTATATATATATATATATATATATATATATATATATATATATATATATATATACACTTATATATAATATATATGTATATATAGATACTTATATATATGTATATATATGTAGAATCTACTGGTCACTGTTTACCAGATACACATGTAATTGTAATAGATTCAGTGCCCTCTTTAACTTCTCGAAGTCTTTGCGTATCCAAAAAGGCGCGAAGAATTCGACAAGTTAAGGGGGCATCGCGGCTATTACAATTACATGTATACACATTCATAAATATAAAAATAGATCAATATATAGATAGACAGACAGAGAATGAAAGAGAATGAAACTGAATATAAATCACTAGCACAATGAACCTCTAACTTTCAAATTTCTTTGTGGAGATGTCAAGGTTTTCAGT
>NC_089753.1:37731412-37801412 GCF_040412425.1 Macrobrachium rosenbergii | reverse complement strand
CAGTAATAATAGTTATAATTTAATCATCATTTACCTGACACACACAATATTTCGAGTTCACTCCACTGCACTGACAGTTGAAATCAAGCGCGTGTAGGAAGGAGTTTATAGTTCCAATCAAATTTTTTCCTTTTGCTGCAGGCCAAACCCCTTGGCCTTGTTAAATGGTCGAAATTGCAGCGTCTGCAGATACAGCTGCAATCTGCTGAAGTATCTGTGCCCCGCCCCCTTCCCACCTCTCTCTCTCTCTCTCCCTCTGCCAAGTCTGCTTGCAAAGCAAAATGAGGTGTTGATGGGTCTAACTGGGCTCGAGCCGGGAGAATGCTGGGTCGCCAGTGTCTGGGATTGTGTCTGAACAGCTCTCTCTCTCTCTCTCTCTCTCTCTCTCTCTCTCTCTCTCTCTCTCTCTCTCTCTCTCTCTCTCTCTGTCGAGTCCAGTTTCCTCCCCTGTTTATAAGTGTATTATCCACACATCTTTATCATCGTGCTGTCTGTTTTCATCCTGGACGTTCAAATTCCTTTGGTGGCTTCCACTTGTTTATGTGTTTTCCGTTGCTTTCGGAACCATTACTCTTCTTAATGTGAATCATTTAATTAAGAAAAACAGGACGTCTTGACTTTTTAAATGTGATCTTTAATTTCACAAAATTCTGGTACCAATCAAGGATCGAAAGAAATGTGTAGATTTTTAAGTAACGACAACTGACAGGTGTTTAGGAATGAAAACATTCGCGCAGCATTCTAAGAAATATCTGTGGTTCTCCCCTAAAATTTCTAGTTTCAGATCGAAATCTCCAAACAGGTGCAAGGATCGTCTCGGAATGTTGTAGTAGTAGAGAGAGGGTGTCGCTGGACGAGGGGTGGGGTTAGGGAGGCAGGGGGGGGAATGTCGAGGGTGGTTTAGAGAGAGAGAGAAAGAGAGAGAGACACTGATTATGCATGAGATGATGCTGCTGCTGCTGCTGTTGTTTAGCTTGTGTGTTTCTCAGTTGTCTCCATCCCTCGAGGCTCCGCCCCCTGAAGCTGTCGAGGCTCCTCCTCCTCGAGCCCCCCTCCCCGTGGCCGGGCCCTGTCGGAATTGGTTATAGGCCACACACCGCTACCAAGATTCCCAAAAACAAGCCCGAAAGTCGATTTACAAGGCGTAAAATTGCTGAATATATTCTTGGCTGCGACACTCAAAAGCCGTTATCAGCCATTATGCTTAGTAGCCCCACAAGAAGATGAAACCAGAGAGAGTACTCGACTGCCTGGGATACTGTTTGACATCGCCGGGGATACAAACGTTCTTACTCATTTATCGCTTTTCTTCATTTGTTGATGATCATTCATTTTTAATGAAACACCCACTGTAGTAAGAGAAATGTAAGTGGTCCAGCCAGTGCTCGATATTTCATGGAGGAAATGATTTGCGATTGGCGAGATCTTTTTTTTTCTGCTATTTTTGCTACTACAGCTGAGTTTTCTGTAACTTCTGCTGCTCGGGTGCTGGGATGAATAATAGGGGATGAGAGAGGTGTAGGGGAGGGGAGGGGGTGAAAATGGGGAGAATCTGACGAAAGCTCATGGTGAACCGTTGGCTATATTCTGAGCACGTGCCAACAAAGCCCCGCCCCTCGGTTTCGCTATGTGGTCGGCCAGGTTGTTTCGTCAGTCGGTCTAACTCCTCCCTAAATTCCACCTGACTCCCTGTAGACGCTCCATAGACTTCAGGCTCATCATGTATTCCCAAAATAGTTGTCATTCTTCTCGTTGGCTTCTAAAGTATAGATATATTCAACAGGGAACGAGTTCTGTACACTTGCTATCTCCTCTGGCCCCTTGTATCTCTGTGGAAGACCAGGGCACTAACTCTTTCCCTCCGACTCCAAAACCCCGCCCCTCGAAGTCCATCTGTTACCATATGAGCTGGAAAGTGCTTCTTTTGGCGGGAACATCCGTCAATTACGCTTCTCTTTTCGTCTACATAACCCCGCAGCTTTTAGAACAACCCTGCAACTGCAAATATTTTCATGTCTGGAAAGTATTTTCGGCGTGCTGTTACATTCTCGTCTGCTTCGAGAGCCAAACGGACGAACGAACACACGAACGCCCTCAGAGTCCCAGCGAGAGAGTAGGGAGAATGTCAATATTTTTCATTGACTTTATGGTAAAACTCATTTACGAAAGGTCGGCGCAGCTGGTACCCGCCATTAAGGAAGACATTGCGTCCTTTGGTATTCGTATGTCTTGTTTATTTGCTTTTTCCGTATTTATATATTCGTTTACTCAAGTGTTGAGGCCAACTTCCAGATATTTATTTTATCCAAGAAAACTGCAGACTTTTAAATCCTCAAATTTTTAAAGTTCTGGTTTCAGATACTGTAATGTACTGTCACGTATCTGCTTTTATAGAAGGAAATTCTCTCTCTCTCTCTCTCTCTCTCTCTCTCTCTCTCTCTCTCTCTTTTCAACATGGCGTGACGGTAACTGCAAGGTCCTGGACCATTATGGCACCTTATAATATCAGTCTGTTACCACGACCACACCCTGATGAACTAAACCAGGTAGAGAGTAATAGTTCTAATGCTACTTCTACGGTTGTATAATAGATTTGCCAAGCTTCGGTAGAAGCACTATAGATTTATAGACGTGAAACTTCAGCAGTGTATTTATTTATATTATAAATGCAGGAGTTTAAGCCCCGTAAAATATTATTTTAGGGAAATGGTGCAGTGGCTCTCACGGTACTGCTGGGAAACGAGATCTCGAACATTGAAAAAACGTTTTGGAATCGGAAAATGAATATTACAGTATTGAAGGAATGGATTTAGGAAAATCAGCGTCACCTTTCGAGTAAATTTTCAGCATGACTCGAACTTTCTTTGCAGGTTTGTCGTTACATATACATGCTTTCATGCTTCCAAGTATGTTTCGTAAATGCAAAGTTTACTATTTTATAATTCAGGAGGAAAGTTAATAGGAGAACATTCTTATTAAACTATATAATGTACGAAGACTCCATCAAACATCACTGTACCTGGAGTTGCGGGCTCACCATTAGCAGTAGTGGTCGGTGGAGTTGTTCATTCAATATACATTTAGCC
Source organism: Macrobrachium rosenbergii (assembly GCF_040412425.1). NCBI lineage: Eukaryota > Metazoa > Arthropoda > Malacostraca > Decapoda > Palaemonidae > Macrobrachium > Macrobrachium rosenbergii. The sequence continues at coordinate 37,798,326 of NC_089753.1, read as the reverse complement.
TTTAATTTTATCTTGATTGTTTTTAACGGAGATTTTTTTCATAAAACTTTCCTATAATTATATATCCGTAAACAGTAAACTAAAATCAGTCATCAAAAAGAGGGCAAAACTACGAAAAATATCGTATTCAAATTGAATTTTTACTTTTTTAGTTTTGTAACTGCGTTCTCTTAGAAAGTTTCCTCCATGAATATCCTGTAAGCCAGCGGCAGTTGACTGATAATACAAACCATTAACGGTAATAAAACGAAGTAATGTCTGATATTATAGTCATGTGAGTCGACTCCATTAGCACAGTAATAATATTTCATTGCTTTCCGTGTCGTAACACGAGACGAAAAAAGACCGTGTGAATGAAAGTGGGCATGGGACTGACTCCGCCGTTAACCAGTCCGATCCAAAATGAGATAGGCTACTGGTTGGTTGAATAAATGAACTGGCGTGACAGTGGGTCGCTTAGATTCTCTAGGCAGACGTATATGTATGTGCTTGGAGTAAGCGGTAGTAACGGTAAAAAAGACAAGGCAAAGAGGGAAAGGTTTTTACACGTGTGGCCCGAAGGAAAAATGTCGTAGGGGCGAAAACGAGAGCTGCAAGCTTCTTAGTCGTGAGCTTTGGGGGTGCCGTTGCAAGGGCCCATCTCTGCTCCTACAACTACTGGCACCGTAATCAAGTGATAAATCAATACAGTTTTTCTATATTAATCTCCCGTAGGTGGGTAGCGCCGTCAGTGCACACCACGCGGTGCACTGTACGCATTACTTAAGGTTCTTTGCAGCGTCCTTCGGTCCCATAGCTGCAACCCCTTTCATTCCTTTTACTGTACCTTTGTTCATATTCTCGTTCTTCCATCTTGCTTTCCTCAACCCTCTCCTGACCTTTTTGCCGTCAGTTTCCCTTTCAGCACTGAATGACCACGGGTCCCAGCGCTTGGCCTTTGGCCGAAGTTTTACATTCCATTCCTCCACATTAATCGACTTGAATAAAAGCAGTAACCCTTGAATTTCATATCGGTACAATTTCTTTTCCTCTTCAGCCAAACTTTGTCATTTCTCTTATGTTTCCAGTTTCCCTTACAAATAATATTTTTTGGGATCCTCTTGAGAGGCAAGTCCATGGCTTTGCCTTCCCCGTCATTATCTTCTTTTTCTTGAGCGTTGCAAATGTGCTGAGTTGACTTCTACGATAAAAAAAAATAATTTAAAGGGAAAATGGTGGTGTTTAGGTGTTTTATATTTACATGGCCTTATGCAAACTCGGGCCCTTTCCTAAAGGTACCTCATAAGTTTGGTAAGTTGTGGAATTGGATGAGAAGCCTGGTGTGGACCTTTGGACTCTGTCTAACCAACAGGGACAGAGGACAAACGATTACCCTTTGAGATTGCACAAAGCAGCGTGGGGAGGTGGGATAGGGGCCATTGGATTTCTGACGCGAATGCTTGCATGTCAGAACCGAGGGTGTAAATGAGACGAGGAAATACAGTCAGGCTGGATATCCATAAACGCCTTTGAGCGTCGTCACGGGAAACCCAGCAGTTTTCAGCGCCGTTCCTTTATTCAAGGCGACCCCGTATAGGTGGGTAGTGCTGTCAGTGCACCTCATGCGGTGCACTGTAGGTATCACTTAAGGTTCTTTGCAGCGTGCTTTCGGCCCCTAGCTGCAACGCCTTTCGTTCCTTTTACTGTACCTAATTTCATATTTTCTTTCTTCCCTCTTACTTTCCACCCTCTCCTGGCAATTTTCATGGTGTAACTGCGAGGTTTTCCTCCTGTTACACCTTTCAACCCTTTTACTGCCAATTTCCGTTTCAGCGCTGAATAACCTCATGGGTCCCAGTGCTTGGCTTTTGGCCTAAATTCTATATTCAATTCAATTCAATTATTCAAGACGAAGAGAGTCCTGGCAATTTCGGATAAGTGTCCCTTTCCCGTTCATCCAGGAGACTGGCCTTGTTGTGTCCAGACTGAATTTGAGCCATAACGAGAATTAACCCTTAAGAGCCCATGATGGTATGCGGCTAACTCAGTCTGGCCTCACATGGACGTATCTCCGGAAACTATAATGATGTCTTCATCTCCCTTTATTATTATTATTATTATTATCAGCCATGAAAGGAAATAGAGGGAAACGAAAACCTCCAATATATTCAGATTGTCAGTAGCGTCTCTAAGGTAGGACCATTTATCAAATTCTACTGTACTTTCTCTCTCTCTCTCTCTCTCTCTCTCTCTCTCTCTCTCTCTCTCTCTCTCTCTCTCTCTCTCTCTCTCTTCCAGCTCTTAATTTTGAAATGTAAGTAATTTTGGCTTCATGACAGTGCAGTTTTAGTATTATAAATATATACAAAATTATATATATATATATATATATATATATATATATATATATATATATATATATATATATATATATATATATATATATATATATATATATATACTGCACTGTTATGGAGCCAAAACTACTACATCTCAAGTTTAGATAATGCTGATAAAAATATTATGATGATGAATACTTATATCTTTCTGTACACACATATAACAGTATATAATATATATATATATATATATATATATATATATATATATATATATATATATATATATACACCATTTAGTATACATATATATATATATGTATACATGTACATACACATATATAAAATGTATGTATTTACTCGAGCCTTTCATACTAGCACGTGCAAAGTGATGAACACAATATCCACCCTTATCATTATCCTAACAAATAACCATTATCATGTGAAGAGAAGAAAAAACACTATGAAGCTCATTTCAAATTTCTCACGGTAACATAAACCTCCTCAAGGTTTCTTCCACAGGCGTGGCTATTGACAGATGGGCCATTACCTTCGATAGCTACCATTTATCTCGCCCCAAGGGTAAATTGTACCTGGAGCTGTCCCTTAATTTGTCCCGTGTATGTCCTTTGAAATCAGTTCGCTTGTGTTTGCTTTGTACTGGTATTCTCTTAAGTAATTTGTCATGTATAGATATCGCATGTTTTTTTGTTTTCTTTCCTTGGTATGATGGTTGCTCCTTTCCATTTGCCGGAGGGGCTTAATGTATTACATACAGTATATTATACAGGCTGGAGTAAGGAACAGAATTAATGATTGGCTCTCTCTCTCTCTCTCTCTCTCTCTCTCTCTCTCTCTCTCTCTCTCTCTCTCTCTCTCTCTCTCTGACCTCGTAACATGAATGGCAGCGCTCTCCTTTTGCAGCCTGATAAACCCGTGTTGGCTCCCGGGACAGGAAAAGAATATGTCTCCGTTGACCCAGGTAGTTAATTATATACCTGGTTGATAGCCGGCTGTTGTGGGTTGCAGCCGGGGGCTAGAGAGAGAGAGAGAGAGAGAGAGAGAGAGAGAGAGAGAGAGAGAGAGAGATAAATGATATATATAGCATAGTTCTTGGTCCTTATCCATACAGTAAAAGTTAAGTAATTCATTAAAACTGGAAGCACACCAAACTGCACCAGTGTCAGGTCCCGCGCAGGTGTATATTAGCCATAGAGAAGGTTGGAATTCGATTCAAATGTCATTAGGGGTCGCAAGAAGAACCCGCCCTGTCTACCTCATTTGAAGAGGCACGATTTCATCGTTTCCCTTGGGGTTAAGTCCTTTTCTCTTTCCTTCCTCTGTTCTCGTTTCCCAGTCTTGTTTGCGAACCCGAGGCTAGAAACAGTTATTAGGAGACCCGTCCCGGCGGCCTGTCCATTCATAAAAATGTCATTACTAAGGCAAATCGTCCCAGAATAACTCCCTTTGCTGGAGTGAAGATCTGAGTTTAGGTTTATGCTGCGATATCTGAGCGTGCATTTTGGTATGTTTTAGTATCTCATAGACTCAGTTCCTTGTTAGACGAGTCGGTAGGGTTGTGGCCTAGCACTCGCCAGGCCCGAGTTCGAGTCTCCGGCCGGCTAATGAAGAATTAGAGGAATTTATTTCTGGTGATAGAAATTAATTTCTCGCTGTAATGTGGTTCGGATTCCACAGTAAGCTGTAGGTCCCGTTGCTAGGTAACCAATTGGTTCCTAGCCACGTAAAATAAGTCTAATCCTTCGGGCCAGCCCTAGGAGAGCTGTTAATCAGCTCAGTGGTCTGGTAAAACTAAGATATACTTAACTTCATATATAGGGAGACTTTTCATCGAGCCCCAGATTTGATGGATATTTCCTAGATAGTGATCCCCAAGGGTTTTAACCCGGTATGTATCCACGTTTGCAGCGTGCTTAGTATACAAGCCCGTTTAGGATGACCGTAAAAACGTAAACAAAAGACTGTAAATGGCATAAAGATAATGAACCCCCCAAAAATATTAGTCCTAGATAACGACCCCCGAAAACCCTTGGGGGTCACTCTAGGGAAGATCCAGTTTGATTCTAAACTGGTGCTAGACTGAATCCGTGTGTGTTCTGTGAATTCACACATATTCTCTATTCGTGCAAAATAGAGATCTCCTGTGTTCTGTATTGGTGCAAGTTTGAAGTCGGGTGTGTTCTGTATTGATGCAAAACTGAAGTGCTTGTTCAGTATTGCTGCAAAACTCCATCCTATCTTTTATACAGGTGAAAAACTTGAGTTGTGTCCTATATGAGTGAAAAATTGTACAGTGTGCAATACTTGGGTCAGGCATCATTTATATTGTTGCAAAATTTGAGTTACAGTGTACATTATTGCCAAACTTGAGTTACACGTGTACATTGTTACAGAAATTAAGACTCATGCTTTATATTGTTGCAAAACTCGTGCCAAATGTTTTGCATTGTTGCAAAACTTAAGTCACTCAGGTTTTAGCCTATATTGTTGTAAAACTTGAGTTCCATATGTTGTACATTGTTGCAAAGCCTTAGTCTCTCTTGTTTTATATTGTAAAATTTGTTACACATGTTTTACATTTTGCAAAACTCAAGTCTCTCGTATTCTGTATTGTCGCAAAACTTTAGTCTTGCAAGTTTTACAATGTTGTAAAACTTAGTCACACAAATTTTACATGGCTGAAAAACTTGGGTCACGGATGTTTGTCAAAGCTTTATCACACAGGCACATCAAGTGATTAATTTGGCCAGCAATTTCGTGGCTCCTTTGAGCGAAGTTTATGAGAAAAACATAAAAAAACATTAAAAGCTGATAGTAAATGCTGTTATCCTCTTACGGGGACTTCGTTCCGTAAGTTTCTGGTTCCTAACGAAAAGTATAGAAAGTGATGCGATAGGCATGAATACTTTTGAGATGTATCCTGAAAAGTGTAGAATGAAGAGGAGCGTTTGAACGCACACACTCACACACACACACACACACACACACACACACACACACACACACACACACACACACATATATATATATATATATATATATATATATATATATATATATATATATATATATATATATATATATATATATATATCACTAAATCCACGTCAGAAGGTGAGTGAAAACTGGGACTTTGAACAAGTACTTTCGTAGTTTATTCTACATTTTCAAGTTCACACTGAATACAAAAGAAGTTGACAGAGATTTATATACAAAAGCAGAAGGTGGGGGCAGGGTTACAGTTTGTTAATCTGGGCAGCACGTTCTTTAAACAAAAAAAGACAGGGACAAAGGATCAAGGGATAATCCAGGTTGGAGATTAACATTCCTGGTGGAAGTAGCTTCAGTGAACACAGTCTCTAGCAGATTTCTTTTCCGATGGTCGTTGACATATATACATATATATATGTACATATACATACATATATATATATATATATATATATATATATATATATATATATATATATCTATATATATATATATATTCACAGAAGGACTCCCATTCGTACTCGTTAGGTTCAATTAGTATTTGTACAACTTCAGTGGTGCTCATGCGCGAGTATCTTGTCTTGTTGTATTAAACAATAGCCGTAATTCTAATCTTCACATCTCTCAATAAAGCTTCATTATTTCGCGATAATGAGCAATATTTTTCAAAGGTATTGAAGCGTCACCCTAAGCGGCCTATCGACATTGTGCCTATTATAAAACTTACAATTAATCATTATTCTTTCATCTCGGTGTGTGTCACCGGGAACCACTGACTGTCCGCTTGTCGAGTGCTAGAATCTCTCTCTCTCTCTCTCTCTCTCTCTCTCTCTCTCAGTGAAAGGAAAACTTATCTATCTGTTAACGTCTCCTGAATTGAGAACCAAAAGTTTTTGCCTTAGTGAGTAACAAAATCTATGCTTATTTCTGATTTTAATATTCGTTCTTCTAGCTCTTTGCACTGGCATTAAAGTATTACCGATTCAGGACAAGGGCATTTTTGGTTCGACTCAGGCCAAGGACATTTGTGTGACTGACTCAGGCCACGGACATTTGTTGGTGAGACTCAGATCAAGGACATTTGTGTGACTGACTCAGGCCAAGGGCATTTGTTGGTGAGACTCGGACCAAGGACATTTGTGGTTCGACTTGAACCAAGGACATTTGTTGGTGAGACTCGGACAAAGGGCATTTGTTGGTGAGACTCAGCCCAAAGACATTTGCGTTACTGATGCAGGTCCAAGGGCTAAGGGGTCATTTATTTGTGATTATCATTTTTATATTTTTTAAGAAAATCAAACCACTCGGGAAGGAGTTCAAAATCTTCATTCTCGATCTATGTGCAGACTGCACTAAAAGGTTTATATTTTCTGAAGCTCGAAGATCGAGTTGAATGAAATAATAAATAGAGAAAATATACTAGCATGAACATAGTTCTTTCATCGCCATTCCATACTAACTAGGGGTTCGTCTCCCTAATGTGTTGTCTCATCAGATATCTTCGTTCCATATTGTGAATGATTTCATATTTCTACATCATCTTCCGACCTAACCACCTTCTTCCATCAGTCCGTATTGGTGGAAGCCGTGTCTCATTCCAAGTATTATTGCGCACACTTTTATCCTTGCTTTATGAATTCGTAGGTGAATTAGGCGGTGACTGGTCGAGCGTTTTATCATTTAGCCATCCCTCGGCAGAAGACATAGAACTGGCTCCGTTAGAGTTTTGCCCAGGGGTTTCATTCTTGATTTAGTAGTTAAGGACTGAATTTGACAGTAACTGCTGTTAATTAGCTATGTAATTTTTATAGATTTTTTCGACAGCGATTTTGGGCTTTTATTCTGTGATTCTTCTTCTTTCTTTGTGTCCATAACTTTTAATTTGTACAGTGTTTTCTAATTTTTAATATATTTCGCTCGCCATTCTTTACCTTCAAATGGTAAAATGGCATATGGTAATATATATATATATATATATATATATATATATATATATATATATATATATATATATATGTGTGTGTGTGTGTGTGTGTGTGTGTGTGTGTTTTGTATGTGTATATATTTTATTTATTTATTTATTTATATTTACGTATTCCAAAAAGCACTTAGCGAGGAACTACATGATTTCCGTCATATACCTCCCTGATAATCAGGTTACCTAGGCTAAATGTTGCTGCTTTGGTGTCTCAGACACTCCAACACTCATCTTTGAGGTTGCGGTTCTGAGTCTTCTACCGGAAAGGATTCCATTCTATAAATTAAGAATTTAATTTGTTTTTACCTTTGTTATCTTTGTGCATCATTGTTTCCATCATTATCCAGATTTTTAACTTATATTTCCTTTCATCTGTTTTTCCTGGTGTAATTTATTTTCACTTTTATTGCTGGCAGGTTTTATTACCTTTCATATATGTCATTAGCTGCCTATTTCTTTCTTTCCGTTCCACTTTTTTTTTCACTTTTTCGTATTATTGCTGTTATTAACCCCCATTCTTCTTAATGACCTTACCATGTCTTTGCTTTGTCCTTGGTCATTACTTTCTCCTTCTCTCTCTCTCTCTCCCCTCGAAGTTCCTCTTCCCTGCCAGAAAGCTTCTTAATTACGGAATGATCAAAATTGTGTACTTGATTGATGATCTGATGTCACTGGCGGCGTGAATTGTCAAAATTAACCGCCGAGTTTGTATTCATGCCGGGCTGCGTCTAGAGGCCTTTGGCAATATTGGTGCGAGAGTTGCCGGACGCCTTTTTTACCCGGAATAATTTTTTTCGCGGCGTTGCCACTTAATGTTTTTGAACGCCGTCTCGGGGTATTGTTGACATCGAATATCTGTTCGGGATTCCTGGCTGTGAATAGAGAGGTTATTTTTGCGGTGGAAGGTTGTCTGCTTGGAAGTGCAATGGCTGGTACGGAATGCAGTACGTCTCCATATTTCTCATGGCCCTTTTGAAGTCTAGCAAATATAATTATGTTGATGAAATAGACATCTGTTAGTCAGACATATAGTGGAATAGATAATTGACAAGTTACCAGATAGAAGTTGAATCAGAACAAAAAGAGAGAAGTATTATTTTATATATGCAGTATTGTTATGCAGCATCTGTGCTTTCGCCTCAGCTCGGTAACTTCAGGATGGAATTAATTCAAGCCTGTAATTTTAGAAATATTGTTCGGCACACACACACACACACAACGAAACACACACACACACACACACACACATATATATATATATATATATATATATATATATATATATATATATATATATGTACATATATTTATTTATATAATATGTGTGTGTATAAGCATTACCAATAAGAGAACTGATAACTAAACAGGTTGTCTGATTCGTTTCAGTGATATGACATAATTTTGACGCAGGAAAACAAAACAAAACATGGATGCTTAAAAAAAAAAAGTTACAGTATCATGAACACTTCAAGTTTTCTCGGCCAATAAAGTCATCTTACATAAAGTATGGTGAAGTGGCTGTCTTCCTCTGTTTCCAAATACTATTTAAAGAGGCAGGTTTGTCATTAACCATGAAAGAAAGCTTAGTTACAGTTTGTGTACACCCCGTAGGTGGGGTAGTGCCGTCAGTGCAACTCACGGGGTGCACTGAAGGCATTACAGTGCTACAGGTTCTTTGCTGAGTCTGTTCGATACTATTCTCTTTTACTTTGCTGTGTTTTCTCTCTGAACAGATATATCCTTCCTATTTTAGTTGATCGATTAGATTTTTTTTTTTTTGTCACACTTAAGCATTGGTAATGTAACTAGGAGGGGGAACGCTTTGAAAGGTCTGGAAAAAGGAGAATTACCCACTCACAGTCCATGTAATCTTTTCGATTAGATGTCTGTCCGTCCGCACTTTTTCTGTCCGCCCTCAGATCTTAAAAACTACTGAGGCTAGAGAGCTGCAAATTGGTATGTTGGTCATCCAACCTCCGATCATCAAACATACCAAATTGCAGCCCTCTAGCCCCAGTAGTTTTTATTTAATTTGATCGTGCTTCTGGCCACGACACAAGACAGGCCATCACCAGGCCGTGGTTAAAGTTTCATGGGCCGCGACTCATACAGCATTATACCGAGACCACCGAAGGATAGATCTGTTTTCGGTGGCCTTGGCTATGTGCTGTACAGAAAACTCGATTGCGCCGAAGAACCTAAGGCGCATTTTTTACTCTTTTTTTTTTTTTTCCAAGAGGATAATAGAACTGGTATCCTATAACACCCGAGTGCTATAGCCCAGCCACGGGAGGCATGAATAGGTCAGCCTAATTGTTTTCCTCTCCCTTCCTTAACTGATATTTATTCCGCTCTTCTTTCCGCATGACTGGCTTTATTTTGTGTGAAGACATAAGTGGACAAGACTTCATGCATTGGAAGTGGTTTAGAGTTGCCTATATTATTTCCTTCCTGCTTAACTCACTTGTATTCTTATGTCTTTTTTTTTTTTTTACTTTTTCTGACAAGCCTGAAATGGGTTGGTTGTCCTTCAGAACTGCTTTCACATGAACAGTAATGTCGTACCATGGGACTGTTTTTCAATAAAGAGTAATGCCCACTGAAGGGCTGATGCCTGTCCCAGCATACTTTGCTTCAAAAGTAATGCCTTTAAGGGATGACTTTCCTAAATGTCTTTACATTAAAAATAACACCCTTAAGGGATGCTGGCCTCAACCGCTTTCGCATTAAGAACAGTTTCCTTATGGGATACCCTTCGTAACTGCCTATGCATTTAAAGTATTGCTTTGAAAAAAAAGTCACGCTCCAACTGTCGTCTCATTAAAATTTTATGCCCCAAAGAATTCCCACCCTAATTGCCTGTGCTTTGAAGATATTGCCCTCTAGGGATGCCCATCCCAACTGTGTTTGCATTGAAGATAATGACCTTGGAAAGCCCATCTCGACTGTCTTTGCATTAAAGATAATGCTATCTAGGATGCCCATCCCAGTTGTCTCTGCGTTGAGATAATGCCTTTTATGAATGCCCATCCCAACTGTCTGCGTTGAAAATGCTGCTCTCTGGGATGCCCATCCACACTGTCTATCTGTTGAGATAATGCCCTTTATGAATGCCCATCCCAACTGTCTGCGTTGAAAATACTGCTCTCTGGGATGCCCATCCACACTGTCTTTGTGTTGAAGGTTATGCCGTTTAGGAGTGCTCATCCTAACTGCGTTTGCATTGAAGATACTACCTACTAAGGACGCCCATCGCAACTGTCTTTCCAATTGACATAATGCTCTCAAAGGAGGCCAGTTTCTTTTTTTTTCTATATTAATATCCTCAAGAATAGAAAACAGTGTATGAATTATAGTAAGGGTTTTATATAAGCTTTTCTCATGCATATCACTGGTACAGCAATTCTTAAATTGCAACAAGGCCCACTCCATTCCAGGCAGTCACCTGAGGACCGGTCCTCTATGCTGCCATGCTTGTATGATTAAGGTTAAGGAATTACTTGAAGATGTAGCCTACGTGGACTGCACACTTATATATTATGAAAGCTAAAGTCGGTATTAATCATTCCGCTAGTCAAGAGCAAATTTATTTACAGTGGGTATGCCCAATGAAAACGTAAAGGCGCACGCTATAATCCCCCCCCCCTCTCTCTCTCTCTCTCTCTCTCTCTCTCTCTCTCTCTCTCTCTCTCTCTCGCTCTCTCTCTCTGTGTAAGGAATATTCTTTATTTCATGTAACCAAGCACGCAACATTCATGTTTCAGCAACGAGCGATATTTTATATTACAAATATTCCGTTCCGTAATTGTGAAGTATCGCAGAGTCCTCTCATATTTACTTGAGAAACCAACAATCCTCCGATTGCATGTTTCGGCTGTGTTTCTCTCTCTCTCTCTCTCTCTCTCTCTCTCTCTCTCTCTCTCTCTCTCTCTCTCTCTCTCTCCTGTCAGGCTTTAGAAACTCTCCCTGCTTTTGTTATTCCGTTATTCCTTTCTTACAACCGCCAACCCATTCAATAAAAGACTGGTCTTTTTATTGCTTTTTTTTGTAAATGAAGATTATATGTTGCCTCTACCGTCGGCATATGAATTATAAATAGAATAATGTACTGAGATACCATTCTGCGCCTTGTCCTATTCTTATAGCACAAGTCTTTCAGTTGCTTTTGGCACATATAGTGATTCCCTGATTTCTTTATATATATATATATATATATATATATATATATATATATATATATATATATATATATATATATATAATAATATAATAATGTATATTTGTATACATATATGTGTATATATAATTATATATTTTATAAATATATTATATATATATATATATATATATATATATATATATATATATATATATATATATATATATATATATATATATATATATATACTCGTATTACAAGTTTGTAATGAAATGGTAGTTGTAGTTAAACAGCAATACGACTGCTGGTTTTTTTTTTTTTTTAAGTATCTTGTCTCTTTTATTATGAGCCATCGTTTTCAATTCCCATCATTCTTTTTCCTTAATAATTTCCAGATGCTTATTGGAAGTGTATTTTCTGTGAAGGCAAGCACATTGTTAATTAAAAGATTCATATGCTTCCATGAGATTCATTCACCCTTATTTAGGATTCGTCATCTGCTTCCATGAGGTTCATTCACCCTTATTACAGATTCGTCATATGCTTCCATGAGATTCATTCACTCTTATTAAAGAGTCGTCATATGCTTCCATGAGATTCACTCACCCACATTAAAGATTCGTCATATGGTTCCATGAGATTCATTCACCCATATTAAAGAGTCGTCATATGCTTCCATGAGATTCATTCAGCCTTATTAAAGGGTCGTCATATGCTTCCATGAGATTCATTCACCCATATTAAAGATTCGTCATATGCTTCCATGAGATTCATTCACCCATATTAAAAAGTCGTCATATGCTTCCATGAGATTCATTCACCCATATTTAAGGATTCGTCATATGCTTCCATGAGATTCATTCAACATTTTGAAAGAGTCGTCATTTGCTTCCATGAGATTCACTCACCCACATTAAAGATTCGTCATATGGTTCCATGAGATTCATTCACCCATATTAAAGAGTCGTCATATGCTTGCATGAGATTCACTCACCCACATTAAAGATTCGTCATATGGTTCCATGAGATTCATTCACCCATATTAAAGTCGTCATATGCTTCCATGAGATTCATTCACCCATATTAAAGAGTCTTCATATGCTTCCATGAGATTCATTCAGCCTTATTAAAGGGTCGTCATATGCTTCCATGAGATTCATTCACCCATATTAAAGATTCGTCATATGCTTCCATGAGATTCATTCACCCATATTTAAGGATTCGTCATATGCTTCCATGAGATTCATTCAACATTTTGAAAGAGTCGTCATTTGCTTCCATGAGATTCATTCACCCATATTAAAGATTCATCATATGCTTCCATGAGATTCATTCACCCATATCAAAGATTCATCATATGCTTCCATGAGATTCATTCACCCATATTAAAGAGTCGTCATATGCTTCCACGAGATTTATTCACCCTTATTAAATATTCGTCATATGCTTCCATGAGATTCATTCACCCATATTAAAAAGTCGTCATATGCTTCCATGAGATTCATTCTGCCTTATTAAAGGGTCGTCATATGCTTCCATGAGATTCATTCATACATATTAAAGATTCGTCATATGCTTCCATGAGATTCATTCACCCATATTAAAGATTCGTCATATGCCTGCATGAGATTCGTTCACCCATATTAAAGATTCGTCATATGCTTCCATGAGATTCATTCACCCATATTAAAGATTTGTCATATGCTTCCATGACATTCATTCACCCATATAAAAGATTCATCATATTCTTCCATGAGATTCATTCACCCATATTAAAGACTCGTCATATGCTTCCATGAGATTCATTCACCCATCTTAATTATTCGTCTTATGCTTCCATGAGATTCATTCACCCTTATTAAAGATTCGTCATATGCTTCCATGAGATTCATTCACCCATGTTAAATATTCGTCATATGCTTCCATGAGATTCATTCACCCATATTAAATATTCGTCATGTGCTTCTATGAGACTCATTCCATGAGATTCATTCACCCATTTTAAATACTCGTCATATGCTTCCATGAGATTCATTCACACATATTAAAGATTCGTCATATGCTTCCATGAGATTCATTCACACATATTAAATATTCGTCATAAATGCTTCCATGAGATTCATTCACCCTTATTAAAGATTCGTCATTCTCCCTAATTTATTCATCGGTTTTTAGCCTTTTCAAGCAGAACCTTTCTGTAAAGTGCCCTCACACTTCGAAAGCTTCATCAACATGAACAGCAGAAGCATAACTTGATTGTTAGAATATTGAAGTGGTATGCTTACACATCCGTAAACATCTTTAGTGCCAATAAATTTTTTTTTTTGAAACCTACTTCTGTATGTATATGTACAGTGTATATTTATTTTTGTATTTACGGTATTCGTTTCCCCTTTTTAGCTTTCTGTAAAAGAAAACTATTGCGATGGCTTTGTCTGTCCATCCGCACTTTTTCTGTCCGCCCTCAGATCTTAAAAACTACTGAGGCTAGAGGGCTGCAAATTGGCGTGTTGATCATCCACCCTCCAATCATCAAACAAACAAATTACAGACCTCTAACCTCAATAGTTTTTATTTTATTCAAGGTTAAAGTTATCCACAGTCGTGCGTTTGGCAACGCTGTAGGACAGGCCACCACCGGGCCTTGGCTGAAAGCTTCATGGGACGCGACTCATACAGCATTATACCGAGAGTACCGAAAGATAGATATATTTTTGGTGGCCTTGATTATACGCTGTACAGAAAACTCGATTGCGCAGAAGAAACTTCGGCGCATTGTTTTACTTGTTTACACTGAAAGTTACTAGCCTTTCCATCTGCGGTAATAGTACAGGGTAGTAATGATGATGATATTCGCATTTTCAGTTTTAAATACTTACAAATAAGCATTAATGAAAGTTTTCGCAGATCTTTCCAGCAACATTGCTTTTAATCAAAATAGTACCGAGAGGAAGATTGAGCATGTATATATTTTATATACGTATATATATACAGTATATATATATATATATATATATATATATATATATATATATATATATATATATATATATATATATATATATATATATATATATACAAATTATTTACTTATATATATACGTATATAAAAAAATATATATATATATATATATATATATATATATATATATATATATATATTTTTTTTTTTCTTGCTGGGAAACTTTCTCCAGAGGGTGTTAACTCTCTAGTTATAATCAAACCCCATTTCCTTCTCTACTGTGGGAGTGACCCACATCAGTTGACTATCCAGTATATCATTCGCTTTCTGGATCAACAAGCGCAATGGATTGTTCCCGTAAACATATACCCAAGTTGCGTCGGTCTGGTCATTGGTTGATCTAGTTCTTCCCCAGAATGAGGAACTCATTTGCCTTCTTCAGTTTTTCCTTGTTAGTGGCATCTACCTTTTGTACTTATTTAATTATTTATACATATATTTGTTTATTTTTCAAGAGGTGGGTTTCATATCGCCAACATAGGAAGGGGGCATTCACCCCCGTCTCTGTCTCGCCACACGAAAAGGAAAAAGTCCCATTTCCCTCACTCTCTCTCTCTCTCTCTCTCGGTCACTTTCTCGAGCTGGCCTTGCCGAGGACGGACCGAGGCCGTCTGTCCGTCTGTCAGTCCGCCCGCGTTCGAGCGACCTCTCCGAGACCTCGGGGGCTCGTTCATTGTTCGAGGTGAATCCACGCCCCTCCTCGGCGATGGGCGTGCGCGATAAGGAGCCGGAGAACATCTTTCGAAACGCCGGGAAGAATAAATACGAGGTAATGGCTTCATCCGATGGAGTGGCGGCGAACGCCATTACTTACACCCGATTTCTTTTTATCGAGATCTCTTTTTTTATTATTATTATGGATGATGCCATTACTGTTATTATTTTTTCAAGTCTGCAAGTGGAAGTATGCTTTGTATGTGTGTGTGTGTGTGTGTGTTTTGTATCCTTCGCCATGTGTATGTGATTGTATCTCATATGTTTTAGAAATAGAATTATATTTTTTCTTGATTTAATTCTTTGCCTTATTTGGCATGTCTGCAGATTTGTTAAGTGGAGTCTTAATGTATGCTTGCGTGTTACTGGTGTTGCTAATTGTTTGAAGTATGTTTCATGTTCTTGTTTTTTTTATGTTCTGTTATTCTTTGTTGTGTATTTTTTTAATGTCTGTGTTTTTTTTGTGGGATAAGAGTATTTTTTTTTTTTGCATCCCGAATATTTATACAGTTAATTTTATAAATTGATATCTGGTTTTCTTTCGTATTATTTTTTTGTGTAGTACGAGTGTTTGTGGGGTGTGTATGTGTTGATGATAGCGAAATACTTTCCAGATTTGTGCATTTTCAGTTTTTAAAACTTATATATTTTAATCTGAAATACTGAAATGATCTTTTTAAAATATTCTTGTGTTCAATTTCTGACCAGAAGCAAGTTTAGGCTTTGCATTTATGTCCATGCCAGTAGCATATTTAAAAATTTTTTTTTTTTTTTTGACCAGGAACAAAATTACGGAAGTCATTAGAAATATCCTGAAAGTGTTTTGACAAATTTTATGACAGTTCATAAAGGGGAAATTAATTGATTTTGATACGTATAATGGTGGTGCCCTACATGTATGAGAGAGCGAAAAACAAAAGTCTGGCCTCCTCACAGAAAGAAATTCATGGGAACCACGAAAAACGGAAGCCGTGTGAGAGTTCCAGATACCAAATACGATGAATTCCAAGGAAACTCTGATAAAAATACTATCATGCGATGCGTTATCAAAAATTATCGTTTTAGCCTACGATAGACAAACTGCTGTTTCTCATTTTTACTGGGCAACATACAGTATGTTTGGTCACATTTTCAGTCGAAGAATAGAGACAGTAAGCGATTAGTTTATCTTGATCTTAAGCTTTAGAGGAATAGCACCTAACCTGTTTGTGTGTGTGTTGTATATATATATATATATATATATATATATATATATATATATATATATATATATATATATATATATATATATATATATATATATATATATATATATATATATATATATATATATATATATATATATATATATATATATATATATATATATATATACAGTCCACGCTTAATTTCTCTCGCATCAAAGTTTTGTGGAATAAGTTATAAATGAATTGTTTGGTTGAATAATTGAACTTTACCATACTTTGGTATTTTATGGTCCTTCATATCTTGTCATTTTCCCATTATGAAAAGATTGAGACGGGTCTAATAGCAAAATAGAAGAGACACAAAGAGATGCTGAGCCATTCAGAAAATCACAGGAGGGCAGGAAATGCCGGCACAAAGGTGCAAGGTCTCAAGGACTAATATCCTGACCCTTTTCGGGGAAAGTAGTAGGTGGGTGTCTTCTAAGGGTACCGACCTTTAATGCTTGATGTTTCGCCATGCAGCTTTTATCATTTTGATCAGAAGAATTTGAACAGTTTCTGGGATTTTTTGAGTCGCCTGTTTTCAAGAGGTAGCATTGTCGTCGCCTGTAGTCTTGCTTTGTGTATGAATTAAATCAGTTTTATTTTAACTTGATTTGATCATTCGGTACGTTTCTTGAATTTCTTATCGTCCCCAGTTTTCATCTTGGTAAACTTATCTAAATGTAATTCTGGCATCGCTGACCTTATTTGTGGTAACGCCTGCCTTTAGAAGTCAATCAGTCAGTCATCCATCTGGTAATTTCCAAATAATATTACTATGTTTCCATCGATTATTACTGTTTATGGCGTGCGCACAAATTATGCCTGCGTTGTGGTGAATGTTCGAAGTAAAATAATGACGTTCTGTGGTTTGTTTCACAAAATGGCATGCTCGATTAAGAAAAAAATTGTAGCATTGAACGTATTTTATTTTTTTTCTTTTGTTTTCATTATAGTGGCTTGCCTACTTACATACAGTTTTAGCCCACCATGGATGTCTTGGTGCCAAGAACCAAAAATCCACAGCACTTTCCTTCCCAGTGACCCTATGTTGTTATGACGCTAGTATGACAAACCATTCAATCAATCAGATGCCCCTTTTTTTTCCCCTCCCCTTTTGCTGGTTTATTAACTTTATCGTCGGTAAAAAACGTCCGCGGTTTTTATTCAAAGCGGTTGCGACCGAGAAAGTTAACAGAACTTTTCAGATGGTACCCATCTCGTCCATCATTCATCTCTCGTGTTACCTCTCCTTTTATCCACACTTAACGGATCATCATCCACTTTTGAGAGAGAGAGAGAGAGAGAAAAAAAAGACTCGAGCGGAGCCCAGCGCCCACCCAAATCACCACGTCTGGCATCCACCTGTAATCTTCGGGTGCTCTCTCTCTCTCTCTCTCTCTCTCTCTCTCTCTCTCTCTCTCTCTCTCTCCGAACAAACGGACGAACTCCCATGCCACTGCTGCTGACAGCAGCCAATTCTGAAACCGCCACTTCAGTATAACTTAATTCGGGTCGTTACGTCTCCATAACTGTCTTCTTGCTTCTCTTTCTGCCCTCCTCCTCTTCCCCTGCACCTCTCTGACACTGCCACTAGACACTCCCTCCCCTCCTGTCTGCCTCCCCCTTCCTTTCATCTCCACCAACCGATTATTTTTCGTATGATGTAGCAGCAGCAGCAGCAGCAGTCAAGGGTTTTTACTTTTACCCAGGTCTTGCTTTTACCCACAGGTTCGCAGGTTGGTGTTCTTTCTCCTCGTCTGTTTGTAGTTTCGACCACCTGAAACGTTCTCCTCCTCCTCCTCCTCCTCCTCTTCCTCCTCCTCCTCCTCCTCCTCCTCCTCCTCCTCCTCTCGACCTGACTGCCAGCAGAGCCATTATAGCCGCTATACTACCTTCAGAGCCACTCTCCATCACTTCCATCTCTCTCTCTTTCTCTCTCTCTCTCTCTCTCTCTCTCTCTCTCTCTCTCTGCTCCTCCTTCTAGCCTGCTTCTCTTCCTCCTTCTTCTGGTGGAGGACCTCGAGGGGCCTAAAGCTCCGTCGAGCGCGCGACGAGCCTTGTTAAGCCGAGTAACAGCTCGACCTTTATGTATGCGTGTACTCAAAATTCTCGCCTGTCCGATCAGTGATGACTCTATTTGTGAATGGAGGGAGAAGGTTGGGAGGGCGGGCAAACCATCCTCGCCTCTACCTCGGCCGCGGATAATGACTCAATCCGCGTGCGGCCCCGCCACCAGGTAACATCTTTATTACAATATATTAAGTGCGGTAATAGGAATGCCCGCACTCCCTTAGGCACACAGCTCGGGCACCTACCGGTACCACTACCGCCCATGCCGCTGTTCCCTATCCCTCTGTCCCTACCTCGACGCCTCCTCCTCCTCCTCCTCCCCTCCCTCCTCGTCCTCCTCCTCTTCCTCTCCTCCTTCAGCCGGCTACCAGCACCTCCTCCTCCAGTACTTCACTGCTCTTCGGTCTTCGGTTCTTTTTGTTTCGTCGGAGAAAGAGGTGCCTCATCGCGCCAAGCGGTCCTTGGAAGAAGCAAGAGAAGAAAAGATGAAGAAGAAGAAGAAGAAGAGGAGGGTGGTCTTGAGACCCTCGATGTTGGTTGAGGAAAGGAGGAGGAGGGGGAGGGGAAAGTGAAGGGGGAGAGAGAGGGAGGTAGAGGGTATGTGGAAGTAAGTGCTTGGTTGATGGGTGGTTGGAACTTTGGAGGCTGGAAGAGAAGAGAAGGTTAAGGATTGAGACAGGTACTTGTGTACTACTACTACTACTACTACTACTACTACTACTACTACTACTACTACTTCTGCTGCTATAGTAGTAGTAATGCCCAATATGAGCTTTGTAGTAGTAATGCCCTATATGAGCTTTCTAGTTATATTTTAATTTTTCTTCGTGTAACCCACTGAAGTTCACAAACACAGGTTGTCATGCTATTGATGAAAATGCATACAGGCTTACAGCATCACCATCATCATGGTATTGTCATTATCATCACTGTGGTCATCGCTTACTTAACCGTCATCACTATGGTCACTGTCATTATCATCACCATCAAAATCACTATAGTCAACTCATATGTTATCGTTATCAAACTGTCATCATCATCACCACATATATCAACAGTACTGTCATCATCACCTCGCGATTGTCAACATCACTACCGTCATCACCTATGTCCCGCACCACACAATTACACTAGAACCTACAGCGATGGAGTCACACTGGATTGGGGCATTTCTGAAGTGATGTTTGAGGTTGATCTTTAAATTTACAACCTCTCCTATTATTATTATTATTATTATTATTATTATTATTATTATTATTATTATTATTATTATTCGCTCTGGCTACGATTAGTACATTTGAAACGCATAGCGTGGGAAGATCCCGCTGAGGCTGGGAGAGAGAGAGAGAGAGAGAGAGAGAGAGAGCAGTTTTCTTTCTTGGCTGTTCAGAATATCCCTTTTTCAGTTTTTTTCGTATATGACAAAAGATGTGCGCATAATTATCCAACTCGGATCTTAATTTTTCAATTAACCTTTTCTGCCTTTTCCCATTAAGTTTATCCGCTATCATGCAAAATAAGTTATGACTGATGGCGGTTAAAATTCTCAAGTGTACGTTAATGTAAAACATAATTTGCTAATAAATCTTGTCATTTTTTGGGGTCACGTCTCGTAACAACCAAGAAGAAGGTTTAATATCAATTCATATTTTTTGTCTTCAGCTCTGACCTCTGAGCAGAAAAAAAAGATAAAAAAAAATAAATAAAAAAAAGATTATCTAAATAATTCTACCTGTCATTATTTATAGCCGGCAACTTCTGATTACCATCGCTATCAGCTATAACTCAGAATTATGCGTTCCCAGGTGTCAACAGGTGAATGTAAGACAATAAGTATTGTCCAGAACAGGTGTTTCTCGACTATTTATAATGATGTTACTTTTTCCCCCCCTCCCTTGATATTTCTTATTATTCTTTTTTTTCATTCTGAACTTTCACCAGCTGTTTTATGGTCGTTTATTCAATTATTGATAATGGTATGTCGTGTTGATTTAGTAGTTTTAGTGTAAAAGTTTTCTCACAATTTTATACATTATGTATATATATATATATATATATATATATATATATATATATATATATATATATATATATATATATATATATATGTGTGTGTGTGTGTATAAAATTAGCTCAAATCACACACACGCACTCATTTGTGTGTGTGTATATATATATATATATATATATATATATATATATATATATATATATATATATATATATATATATATATATATGTATGTATATATATATATATAGTGTGCGTGTGTACGTATACGTACGCATATAACGTATGTATGAAGGCATGTATGTATTTATGTATTTATGTATGTATGTATGGGGTGTTTGTACCAGAAATAAGCTATTTCTCCGCAGAGAAGAGGTCTGCAGTGTTAACCTTTTCGTTCTCAGCAAGTCGTATGAGATGAGATTGCTATAGGCCGTCCATTTGCTACCCTGACGGCGACCCTCCACAGTCGACTGAGAGCAAGCGGCATCACTTCAGCTAAAACTTACAGCTGGTTAGGAGTCGGTGACCCTCACTACTGTTGGGACTTCACTCCATTATTTCAGTCAGAGTCTGAGGGTAAAGGCGACCTAAGCCATGCCTGAAGAGAAATGAAAGTCTTTGTTGTTCCTATCAGTCACTAAGATCATATATTGCTTGTTAGTTCAGCGGGAATGACGCAGATGTGGTCAGTTCTGGCACAATGAAGTCTCTTGTTAACACTGGAAAGCTGACGGAGAGTTGATTCTAATTCGTGGTGATATTGTGAAAAAATGCCATGGATCTTACCCAGACAGAACACACTTTCTAATGGCGGATGGATTGTTTTACTTTGAAATAAAATCGATGAAGTTAAATATGATATAGTAATCCGTCATTGCAGGTATTTTGGTAAATGATTGCGACTTTTCGTTCCTTTTCGTCCATAAGTTTGGGCAATGGATTGCGTGTTCCAGCAATTTAAACGTAAAAAAATCAGATTGTTCCACATGAGACTGAGAGATTGTAGACCCCCACAAACCTTACGGTGGGAGAGACATTGACTTGTAAGAGGATGCTGAGGGTGTATTATTATTAATTTTTTTCCTTTTTAGGATGGTGTGAATTTCTTTATTATTTTGAATTGCTACTGAACATTTCTGAATCATTAATAAAAAGTTGTGGATGACTACTAATCAAGACTTGAATTCTTGTTGGAAATATCTGAACACCTGCCGAAAAGTTTTTTGTTTTTCTCTTTTGTAAAGAGGTAGTTTTTTTTTTGTGGCTGGGAAGTTATTGACGAAAAGTTTGGTTTTACTTTTGTGGAGAATTTATTGACGAAAGTTTTCTTTTGTGTAGGGAGGTAATTTTTTTGTGGCTGGGAAATTATTGACGAAAAAAATTATTTTTTCTTTTGTGGGGAATTTATTGACGAAAGTTTTCTTTTGTGTGGGGAGGTAATTTTTTTTTGTGGGTGGGAAATTATTGACGAAAAGTTTTGTTTTTTCTTTTGTTGGGAATTTATTGGCGAAAGTTTTCTTTTGTGTGGGGAGGTAATTTTTTTTTGTAGCTGGGAAATTATTGACGAAAAGTTTTGTTTTTTCTTTTGTGGGGAGGTAATTTTTTTGTGGCTGGGAAATTATTGAAGAAAAGTTTTTTGTGGGGCGGTAATTTTTTTGTGGCTGGGAAATTATTGACGAAAAGTTTAGTTTTTTTCTTTTGTGGGGAGGTAATTTATTTGTGTGTGTGTGTGTGTGGCCGGGAAATTATTGACGAAAAGTTTCGAATTGGTAAGAAATGGTATAATCGCGAAAAAAATTTGTAGTAACATCTGAAAATTTTTCGAAATTTTCTTCCCTAGGAAGTTTTCCTCCCTAGTTTATATAGATCAGTGTTTGTACTGGATTACCGCTGGGAGGGATAGCCAGCAAAACGACAGACAGACAGACAGACAGACATACCTTTTGAAAGCAAGGAGATTATGGCGTTTATCTCATGTCATTCATTTCCTGCAGTGTCCAGAGTAGTAGCTATTCACTTGTTCAGCTCCTCTTTTAGCCTGCTCTCGCTACTAATGTAGTATTTGGATTGCTTACAATTTTTTTGTGTAGTTTACTTAATTTTTCTAGTATAGTTCCCTTACTTATTTGAAAATTTTGTTTCTAGTTTACTGAAACCATATATCCTGTACCAACTTGTTTAGTTTTATAAATGATTACGTTATTCTTTGATTCCATTATGTAAATGTTGTAAAAGTGTAAAAGTTACCCGGGGGTCACCATGTTCATGAAAGCAGTTTCACTTTTGATGATAACAGTGCTCTCTTCTTGGTAAGGAGAACAAGAGAGAGAGAGAGAGAGAGAGAGAGAGAGAGAGAGAGAGAGAGAGAGAGAGTCTGAACTCCTTGCCCAGCTCCTCAGTCTGGGGGTCTTTATCTTCGTTTTATCTAACTTTATTATGCTTCCAATATGGTGCTACTCCTCATTACTTCTTGGCCAGCGTTGTTCTGGAGTGCTGGTTAAATCTCCTCTGGGAAGGGTACCACCAGATGAAATTTTCCTATTATTATTATTATTATTATTATTATTATTATTATTATTATTATTATTATTATTATTATTATTATACGTATATTGTTGTGTTTTTATTACTATAATGATATAATAAAGCAAGGATAATTCTGCATATGTTTGCCTCTTCTTAAAACGGAGACAGATTGGTCTCACTGAACTGAGGAAATGATTCTGAAGAAAACTGACCGTAATTACTTTCATAAAGTGCAGCATAATTTGCAATTTGAGAGAAAATTTTCATGCAATATTGAGCAAAATATTTTATGCCTTACTTCGTTTTAATGAAGTAAAGCATAATTTTCAACTGAGACGTTTAGCTAAATTCAGAGACATAAACTAAATTCGTATGTATTCCCAGCTCCTGTTGTGAACACTAGTTGTTTTAAAAATGAATAGTTTGTTTCGCTTAGTTTCTGAATTCCGAGGAGAAAAGGCGACTCGGATCTCTTAGAATAAAGGAAGGAAGGAATATAGAATTTAGGCCAAAGGCCAGGCGCTGGGACCTATGAGGTCATTCAGCGCTGAAAGGAAAATTGAGAGTAGAAAGGTTTGCACTATGAAACAATTGTCAGGAGAGGGTGGATAGCAAGATGGAAGAAAGAGAATATGAATGGAGGTACAGTAAAAGGAATGAAAGAGGTTGCATCTAGGAGTCGAAGGGATGCTGCAAAGAGCCGTGAGTAATGCCTACAGTGCACCACTTGAGGTGCACTGACGGCACTACCCTCCTATGGGGCTTAGAATAAAAGACAGACTTTTTTCCTTTTTCCGACAATTTAAAAGCATCCAGAATTGTTCCGTTATCATAGTCTTGGAATGGCGCTTTTGTAACATGTGGTAAGAACTACTTCTTAACTTATCATCGGGGAGTTTTGTTAGATTCATTGATGGAACACGGCAGGTGCTATTCTATACTCTTTGGTGTTTCTATAGATTTCGGTATAAATTTGTACCAGTGAGTGCATTATCTCATATTCTGTATATCGGTCTTTATTTTGGTTTGGTAATGAACTATATTTTTGTAATCTTATTTGGTGCAGTTTTACAAGCCTTTTCACAGATCTTGCCAGATCTGTACCTGTCGGTATCTCTTGTAATGTCAGAATTGTGTTCTTTCGATGGCTCTTGTTAAGTCAGATCTTCGACAATTTTAGCTAATTGTCGGGGACAGATCTCTCGAAATGTATATCCAGATCTGTTCCCCTGTGATATGTTCATTCACTTCTATTTTGTGGATATAATTAACTTATCAGCATAATTTATATCAAGCTGACATTCTTCATGTGGATCCCCTTTTCCACTCTCCACAGAAATTATGTCAGGTGAAAGGAAAAGTATGACTAAATTTTTGTTATCAGGTGGTGCCATTGGGTTTACCAACCCTTCCATTTTTTTTTATAGACGAAGTGAAAGCGGTATGTAGGCTATCTTTACAGGGGTTGGTGATTTCACAAAATTCTTACAATGTTGTATACCATATTAGCTCTTATCTCTTGTCACCTCTTGTTAAAAAAAATATGCCATGGAGGTTTACTATTTTTCCATTTTTTCATGTTTGCCAAATTCAGAGTATTATATCAATGTGAGAAATATCTGTTCTTTTCCTTCTGTTCTTTCTCCGAGAGTGACCCTTGACATGACTAAGGTTTTCCAGAGTCCAGTTGTTTATTTATTGTCAGTCGCACATTACTTGCAGTTAATACCCAGGCAAAAAGTTACACGTATTATTTTGATATTTGCATTCGGTCCTATAGCTAATCAACGTTTAAATATTTTTTTTCTCTCCCTCCCCCTTTCTTCATTCCTGATGTTTTTAATATCGGTTACATTAAGCTATAATTTAACGTCATCCAAAGCTCTCTCTCTCTCTCTCTCTCTCTCTCTCTCTCTCTCTCTCTCTCTCTCTCTCTCTCTCTCTCTTCAGAACAGCTAATTTCTCTTTGTTTACCAGTGATATTGGAACGCCATTGAAACTTCTCTCTGTGTGGTGTCATGCTGTACAAATCTCTCTCTCTCTCTCTCTCTCTCTCTCTCTCTCTCTCTCTCTCTCTCTCTCTCTCTCTCAAGAAAGGTCTGACGCCAAGACCTCAGCCTTTCTCCAAAGTGCCCAGCACAATCACACCATCTGGCAAGCACCTCTCCGCAAATATGGCGACAAACGAAAAATTTTCGTTTTGTTCTTGCCGCAAAAATCCGTCTTTTCTACGAGGGGTCTCCGGGTGTCTGTCACTCGATGTTTGGGAATTGGTGTCACGCCCTTAAGCTCTGTCGAAATTTATTCTGAGGCGCGACAAAAGGTGTCTGATGAAGCATGCGTGAGTGCGTCACCTCATATATATACATACATACATATATATATATATATATATATATATATATATATATATATATATATATATATATATATATATATATATATATACGAGATATAATTTAGTTTTGACCTTCAGTCATGTGACTATTTGAAGTTACCAGTTTTCTCTCTCTCTCTCTCTCTCTCTCTCTCTCTCTCTCTCTCTCTCTCTCACAAGTTGAATAGCATGTAGCATGCATTTAATTTTTTTCCTATCCACTTAGGCTATATGAAAGTCTTCCCATGATTCCTGGAATATCAGAGTACAAGCCACGACCCCTTTCAGGGTACTATTTCGGAATACTGTTATTATCGTCTTTTATTCTAGGTTCAGTATAATATATTCATTGTGGAATACACAAACTCTCAGTAATTATATATATATATATATATATATATATATATATATATATATATATATATATATATATATATATATATATATTATAATTATATATATATATATATATATATATATATATATATATATATATATATATATATATACACATACATATATACTATATACAAACACACGAATATATAAAGTTATGGTCGCCGGAAAAGCTGAAACTTATGGGATTTTCTCACAACCTCTGATTAGCGGTCGTGTGATTTAATAGCATCGTGGCCTTCCTAACCCTGTGGGTTTCTCCTGCTCGTGCGTGTCCCCTATTAAATTAACACGGCCTGTCGTGCAGATTAGGTGTCTTAGAGGTACGACCGTCACGCCGACGGTCGCTACCAGCGTGCACGTCGATTCCACGGTCATTAAGGGAAAGGGGGTTTCTCGCTATTGGGCTTTGATGGAAGGCGAATTGGTTATTCACTTTTACAAGAGTAACATTAAGTTAAGGTTTTAAGTCACGTGAGCTGTTCATTGATCATTTGTCGTAAGCGGCCAGCGGTTCTGTTGTTGCTTAATATTACGTGGTATGATCTTTCATAATTAGATATTCGAATGTTAATTTTCTTATTTTTTTGTGTTGCTTAGTTTAAGATGTCGTTATTTCTCTACCGGTGAGCTGGTCATGCACAACTTGTTAACCAAACACTAACTTATAACTGTCGTTTTATGAATGTAATGTGACTTTTAGAAATCACGGGCTCTTTCTACCTAGGTAGCCTGTGCGAATTATATTAGGTAAGTGTGCATTTAATTGCAGGTCTAGGGAAATGATTACGCCGGGCACCATTGGTCGGATGCCCCTGCTTCGCTCACACGGGTACTACTGATGAGCACTTGCTTTTTGTGGCCGAATCACTATCGTTCGTACGTTCAGATGACGTCACAGCATCAAAACCCAGCGATGCGTATCGTAAATGAATGAAATTACAAAGAATACTCGAATGCATCTCCGATAAAAAGCGGACTTTCAACAGTGACCTCGAAGCAAGGCATTGAGTTGGGCTTGAGGCGACCTTTGCTAAATAGAAAACGATTGTGACCCTAGGAACAATTTCATAGTGAATAATGACCTTCTGACATGACCTTGACAGAGGCGGATCTTCATACTAGGCGTCCTTTGATACCCGTCTTTATGGGCGACCTTGATCAAGGTGTACGTTACCTTTCGGTTGAGATGACCATTACTTGCGGACGGACCTCGATCAAGAAGGGTCTTAGTCTTGAGTCCCGCAGGGGGACAGTGCCGTCAGTGCACCTCACGCGGTACACTGTAGGCCTAACGTAAGGTTCTTCGCAGCGTTCCTTCGGTTCCTAGCTGCAACCTATTTCATTCCTTTTACTGTACCTACGTTCATAATCTCTTTCTTCCACCTTGCTATGCACCTTCTCCTAATAATTGTTCCATAGTGCAACTGCGAGATTTTCCTTCTGTTACACCTTTCAAACCTTTCTACTGTCAATTTCCATTTCAGCTTTGAATGGTCTCGTAGGTCCCAGCGCTTGGCCTTTGGCCTAAATTCTATATTCCTTCCTACCTTTCCTTAGTCTTGACTTTTTCATTAACTTACATAAGAGTGAGATCAACTTCTGACTTTGAACTTCAGGGATGACCCTTATAAAGTTAATGACACGTACTTAAACTCTTGACATTTGTTAGATATAATTCAGCTGTACAAGTCTTTCTTATTCTAAGAATTTTTTAAAAGATTAGGCGGCAACGTCTTTGCTCGCAAAGGTGTTATCTATTCGTTTGGAGAACATGAACAATTACTCTGAAGTCTGGGGGATATTTTGTATCTACTCGTTTGGAGAACATGAACAATTATTCTGAAATCTGGGGGATATTTTGTTAAATGTATTTGATCTGTATATGTTTGTATCACATACATTATATACATGTATATAAATATAAAAAAATATATATATATACATTATATATATATATATATATATATATATATATATATATATATATATATATATATATATATGTATTTATATATATGCTTAAAAAATCAAGTAGATGCACGTGACTTCAATATTTAAATATAAGCGAATACCGCAGGATAATGAAAGGCAGAAGTTTAATGCCAAGCGCTTTCACGTGTTATGCGTGAGTAAACACCTGAAAGCGCTTGATACTGAACTTCTTCTGCCTGTCATTTTCCTGTGGTATTCACTTATATATATATATATATATATATATATATATATATATATATATATATATATATATATATATATATATATATATATATATATATATATATATATATATATATATATATATATATATATATATATATATATATATATAACTGACGTGACTGTACGCCATTTTCCTTTTATAAAAGACATTTAGAACTTCAAGAACTCACTGATCACATCACTTGCATTGGCAACAATAATGTTGATATTTTCGTCACTGAACTATGAATAACAGACAATATTTATATTATTATCAGCATCATTATTACAAGCACCTCTGTAGAATAAAGATTATAGATGGCATTCCAGAGCAGCGCCATGCGAGAGGCGTGCTGCCCTAACAAGGTAATCCTCATTGCTCATGACTTTAGGCGTGTACCTGTTTGCCGGGCGGTACCTGGGGGAGGGAGTGGGCTGTGGGGGTGGGGGCGAGGACGGCCATGGTGAAATTAACTCGTAGAGAAAATTATATTATAAAGATTCGCCGTCGGTCGGTAGACTACAGGATTTGTTTGTATACTAACACGAAAGTGCACACACGCATCTCTGGCTTTGATTGCGGGTCACTGTGTATTATCGGTGCATGAATTGGTGAAAGAGAATTATACGTTTTATAGGTATATATACATTATATATATATATATATATATATATATATATATATATATATATATATATATATATATATATATATATATATATATACATATTAAAATACAAATAAAATCAAGAAAAAGTAATTGACAATTGAAATACATGGATTTGATGACATTACCAATAAAATCTCAGTGTATGTATACGGTATATATATGAATGTCTTTTACTGTAATACAACAGTATAATATGAAGATAAAAAGGCCCTTAAAACACTATTTGAACGTTGCAACCTTTTTATCTTCATTTATATATATATATATATATTATATATATATATACATATATATTTATATACATATATATGTGTATATATATACATATATATGTATATATATACATACATACATACATATATATATATATATATATATATATATATATATATATATATATATATATAGAGGGAGAGAGAAAAGTAAGGAGTTTTAATATATTTATTTATTTCTGCATGTAACATCCGATGTCTGCGTCTAATGAACAACACTGTAACACTTTTTGTCGCCCAGACGAAGGCTAGCCTCGCTTATTACTGGCCTCCATGTAGTATACATAAGATTCACGACGGTAGGTACCGTCCCTATCACTGGGACCTGGCGCCTCGACCCTCTCATACATTACCGTGATATTTCAAGGTAGAGTTAGGCAGAGGTAAACTGGCATGTATACGTGATCATGGCCGAGAGAGAGAGAGAGAGAGAGAGAGAGAGAGAGAGAGAGAGAGAGAGAGAGAGAGAGCAATACGGGTATGTTCCGTTGAAACCCGTTTTGCCGTTGTTGACTTCTGCGGTAAATTATGTCTCCCGTAATTAGTCGAGTATAGTGGGCCTCAGCCAAGGGTTGAGATGCACAGTGCGCTGGTAACCAGATTCCAAAATAATAGCTTGAGATTGGAAGGGTAACTTTTTCTGGAACCACTCGTTCCAGGAGAAACTTACGTGCAGTTTAATTATATACTGTATATATATATATATATATATATATATATATATATATATATATATATATATATATATATTTTTATATATATATATTATATATATGTGTATATATATATATTATATAATACTGTATATGTACATATATGTATGAATACTATATATGTGTATACATATATATATACAGTATATATACATAATATATTTTTTATATATATATGTGAATGTCTTTTACTGTAATACCACCGTATAATATGAAGATGAAAAGGCCCATAAAACACTTTGAACTTTGCAACCTTATATTTCGATGTCCCTGTTCACTGGTAACATATGGACAGATGAAGTGTTTTATATATATATATATATATATATATATATATATATATATATATATATATATATATATTATATATATATATATATATATATATATGGAGAAAACTATAAAGAAATAAATTTTATATATATTTATATATATCAGTGTGTGTTGTATTGCATATACACGTTTGAATTAAAGTTATGTATAAACGACGTACGTAGTATATGCATACCCAGCGATTTCCTTTTAATACCATGGCCCTGGATAATTTCATAGCTGCATTTAGTCTTGTTAATTTCATGGGTATTATGGCGATCGCCCAGTAGGCTCCCTACTACGGCATCTAATTGTTTCTCGTTTCATTTATCATTTTGTGCAACAGATGATTAATTCAAATGAATCTGTTCAGTGTGATTTGATATTGCTATTATTCCCGCCGTCGCTTGTTCTGTGTTCTTTTTTTTCACTTGTGGGCATTGTATCTACGTAATAATAATAATAATAATAATAATAATAATAATAATAATAATAATAATAATAATAATAATAATAATAATAATGGAGAAAAAAATCCACAGTTATGGGCATTGTATCTACGTAATAATAATAATAATAATAATAATAATAATAATAATAATAATAATAATAATAATAATAATAATACTGGAGAAACAAATCCACAGTTATGGGCATTGTATCTACGTATTAATAATAATAATAATAATAATAATAATAATAATAATAATAATAATAATAATAATAATAACAACAGTTTCCCGAAAGCTTTCCGTACAGGTTTATCTTTAAATATATGTACACATACATAACTGTGGATTTGTTTTTCCATTTCAAGACTGATGCTACTATGAGTATTTTTTAATAATAGTAATAATAATGTGTAATGAAAATCCACAATTATATAGTAAATAAACATATTACTATGTAAAGTAAAGAAAGACTTTCGAACATCTGAACGGTGTTCCTCATCAGTGTTAACGTTAAAATGTAAAGTGAGAGGGTAGTTTTCTTATGAAGAGCTATTTAAAAATGAGGAACACCGTTTAGGTATTCGAAAGTCTTTGTTTATTTCACATAATATATTTACTATATAATCGTGGATTTTCATTACACAGATTGTTTTTCACGAGATTGTGAATTTCTTAGCAATAATAATAATAATAATAATAATAATAATAATAATAATAATAATAAGTTCAGTATACCTTAGTTTAACCAGACCACTGAGCTGATTAACAGCTCTCCTAGGGCTGGCCCGAAGGATTAGGTTTATTTTACATGGCTAAGAACCAGTTGGTTACCTAGCAACGGGACCTACAGCTTACTGTGGTATCCGAACCACATTACAACGAGAAATGAAATTCCATCACCAGAAATAAATCCCTCTAATTCTTCATTGTCCGGCCGGAGAATCGAACGCGGAACCACCAGAGTGCTAGCTGAGAACGATACCCACCGTTCCAGTGAGGAACTAATAATAATAATAATAATAATAATAATAATAATAATAATAATAATAATACCCACCCGTCCAATGAGGAACTAATAATAATAATAATAATAATAATAATAATAATAATAATAATAATAATAATAATAATAATAATAGGCAGAACATTCATCAGGTCGTTGTTTAACCCAAGAGAGATTGAAGGGTGAAATGAAACACGCACCTGTTTAAACCACATTGCTGAAAAAACACTTGAACATGTTGAGGTTTAAAGGAGAACAGAGATTAATGGCATAGGTGACAGAGGTCTGAAAGGGCTCTTGTGTTGGTTAAGACAGGTGGGAGAGGTGATAATTTACGCTCGCATCATAAGCATTAATGCTCGGTGGAGTCGTTCACTCAAACAGTTTGAGTTGATATACATAAAACGTTCCCCAAGTTTTCAGGTAGCTTGACGGAATACATTATTATTATTATTATTATTATTATTATTATTATTATTATTATTATTATTATTATTATTATTATTATTATTATTGAAAAAGACTCATAGTAGCATGAGTCTTAAAATGGAGAAGCAGTTCCACAGTTATGTAAAAGTACATAAATTAAAGATAAATCAGTATAGATAGTTTTCGGGAACTTGTTCGGTTCCCCTTTTCAGTCTCTTAATTTATGTACATATACATAACTGTGGATTTGCTTCGCCATTATTATTATTATTATTATTATTATTATTATTATTATTATTATTATTATTATTATTATTATGCCATGAGCTTTAAAAGCGAGCTTCCACAAAACAGATTATTATTATTATTATTATTATTATTATTATTATTATTATTATTGGAGAAGCAAATCCACAGTTATGCATATATACGTATATTTAAAGATAAATCAGTACAGATTATCTTTAAATATATGCACATATACATAAATGTGTATTTGCTTCACCGTTTTAAGACTCGTGCTACTATGAGTATTTTATTATACAATGAGCTTTAAAAGCGAGCTTCCACAAAACGGTTTGCCATAATGAAAGTACATGTGAGTGAGGACAATACAAAGAAAGAACAAACCCATGTTACTGGGGTTGTGCGCGCGCGCGCGCGCGCGTGTGTGTGTGCGTGTTGTGTGTGCAAGGAAGTATGAGCAAGACCTCTACAGAGAATAAGAATTTGTTCTAAAGGGAATTAGATGTAGGGAGAAAGATTAATGGACAAAATGAATCTTAGAGCAAAAGATGCATATGGAGTAATGCTGTTTGAAGTGAATGCAGTCCTGGGTCGATGGACTGAGTATTTTAAAGATCCGTTGAATTTTCAGTTTAGAATAAAAGCTGAGGTGAATGATGCAAGAATGGAAAGATTTAGTTGAATTTTGAGAATGGGTGTGGAAGTGAATGTTGAGAATGTCTAGAGGGCAATTAAGAGGTTCAAGAATGGGGAGGTCAATTGTCGAAATTATAAGTGCAGTGCAGTGGTGAAAGGGTGATTGAGTGGCTGACCAGGGTTTCTAGGGTACGTCTGGATGAAGGAAAGGTTCAGAAGGAATGGGTAGGAGGAATAATTGGTCCACTGTATATAGGTAAGTGATAGTGGCTATTGTGATAATTATAGGGACGCAAAGTCATAGTCTATAGCCTATACCAGGGAGGATGTATGATATGATTTGGACCGAGATAGTGAGGCAGCTGACTGAATAATTGATGGGGGAGAAAACAGTATGATTTTAAACAAGGAAGAGGGAGGAAGAGGGCGGCAGATCGGGTGTCTTATGAAACAGCTGTGCGCAAAGTTTGAAAGTAAAGGGAGAAGGCCGAGTGTGGCGTAGTGGGCATGGAAAAAGCTTACGATAGAATCGACTGAATGGCAACATGGAGTGCTGAGGATATATGGTATGGTAATTTAGTTGTTGAGAGAGGTTATAAGTTCTTTTATGGAAGCAAAATGTGTGTTAGGTAGAAATATGTAGACAGGAGAGTGACCACTTGGGTTGTTTAATATCTCTGACTGATGGAGTGATATTAGAAGACCATAAAGAAGAAATTAGACATAGGTGACAAGTTCTGGGATAAGAAATGAGTGGTGAACGGAGTGGAATGGTTGTTAATACAGTACTGACTGGAGATATGGAAGAGAAATTGCAGTAACTAGTAAAAGAATGTGAAAGTGTTTTGAAGAGAAGAAAGTCGAGGTGAATGTGAACAAGAGCAAGGGATGGGTAGTGATTGTAAACCAGGAAGATGGATGGTTATTGCTAAAGTGGAAGGCAGAAGAATGGATGTGGTTGTTCCTATAGGTACTTGGAAGTAAATATGAAGAGCATGGTGTAATGAAAGAAAAGTTGAGTCAAGGAATGAGTGAAAGCATAGAAGGTAGCTAAGTGTGTGCAAAAGATTGAAAAGAGACTGGGAGTGTCCATGAGAGCCAGGGTAGGAATGTATGTAGGGATTGTTGAGCTAACTCTCCTCTATGAAAGTGAAGTGTAGGTTCTGAATGAGATTGAAAGGAAAAGGGTTGAAGCTCTCGAGATTTAGTATAAGTGAGAAATATGGAGATACATGTAAGTGGTAAAAAGGCTTGCGTGTATGAAAGGATGGATTCGTGTTTTGAGATGGTTTGGCCGTGTTGGAAGAATGGAGGGCGACAATTTTGAGAAAAGAGAATGTACTTCAGAAATGTTAGGATGGAGGAGAGAAAAACCTTTAAGATTGCGGGATAAATGAAAGGAAAGAGATCTTGGAAAGGACTTTAATAAGGAAGCTTGATAGTGTGTGGAAAATAGAGAAATAATTTAGCATGGTGTGTGTACGGGGGTTCGACACGTTGCTCATGAGCATTATGTGCACATGTACGAATTGTCTAATGTTGTGGAAGTTTCCTGAACAGGGGTTTATCCGCGATTTGGAAACTTAAAGTACGAATAGGGCAGGAATAAGTGTATTGTTCCTTCTCTAGAGCCGCTGTTTGTTTAGGAAAACCAGCTAGTGTATATATATATATATATATATATATATATATATATATATATATATATATATATATATATATATATATATATATACACATACATACATAATTATTATATATATATATATATATATATATGTATATATATGTGTATATTTTATTACATATATATTATATATGTGTGTGTATGTGTGTGTATTTGTGGATGTGTGTGAACACATATAAAAAACTAAAACAAATGAACTGCATGAGTGACAGGATTGCTAGCAAAAAATAAAAACAATAGACAATTTCAGTCCGATTAAATGGTAAGAGAGCCTTTAGCTAATAAGTGCTTCCCTTCAGAACAACTTTCTTTACAAATGAAAAAAAAAAGCTGTAACTTGCTTGAGTACATTTGTTATAATTGAGAGAGAGAGAGAGAGAGAGAGAGAGAGAGAGAGAGAGAGAGAGAGAGAGAGAGAGATGCTATAAAAACTAGACAGTGTTGGCGTGAAGTGTTTGTGTGTTTAGATCAAGGTTCTAGAAGAGAAAGGCTGTACGTGGCTAGTATATTTTCCTAATAAACTTTATAATTGCACATGGCAGCAGTAAGGTAAGCGTAGGAATGTGAAGATTAGGAATTGTCGTAATCATTATCACAACTCTGCAGTGTGTTTTCTTTTATTGTTTATTATTAAGAGTAATTTTCTTGGTATTCTTATACGTGTTATTGTGTTGTTTTTGCAGTCATGGTATTATTGTTATTATTATTATTATTATTATTATTATTATTATTATTATTATTATTATTATAATTGTTATTATTATAATTGTTATTATTATTATTATTATTATTATTATTATTATTATTATTATTATTATTTTATTATTATTATTTAAGTTGTTACATCTTTATTTTTTGCGATGGGGGCAATATGTCTTTTGAAAATTAGTATCGTCATTGTTACGTTGCCTATTTGCCTATCGTAAGCTGCAGTAAATACCAGAAATGATTTTGAATACGATTCCAACATACAAATGATTCGACGTCTGCAGATAATTAATGAACTCTTGTCGAACGTTTCAGCGAGTCGACGTGCAGATTAATTGATTGATAACGAATGTCGATCAAAGTGAAAAGAAAAAAACCCAAGTATTCAAGTGGTACTTTTTATTGAGTATCAGTTTTTGTGTGTGTGTGTGTGCGCAGTTGTTGTCGTTGCTTAGAAGTTTGCTAATAATAATAATAATAATAATAATAATAATAATAATAATAATAATAATAATAATGAAACTTCAGCTGTGTGCCATTCAAGAAGTTGGTGCCATAGGTCACTAGAAATGCCACCCTGGCTGAAACCCACCACAGTTGACCAATTACCAGGTACGTAATTCACTGTATAGGGCCAAAGAGACCCAGTGTATTGCTCAGAAAACGTGATATCTTACTTCCTGCTTCTGTTTACCGAAAATAAAAAAAAAACAGAACATGGAATTCAGTATTAATTATCCATTTTTTCCCCTTTTACTCTTAACTTTAATTTGACCTAATCATCCTCTCCCGTCAATCCATTCTCAGCCCCTTACCCTGTTTTGCCTTCAACCGCCCCCCACCCCACCCTACCCCAGCATATAAACCCGCTCTTATCCCCCCTCCCCTTTAAGTATTAAAAAAAAAAAAGCATCGAGGCATTACATTCCACATTCCCTGTCCATCCGTCACTGGAGTGGAACGCGCGCGCGCGCCATCATCGTTTTCCCGCCAAAAGAGTCCCGTTAATGAAGCCCACCATGGCCGACGGGCGAGAGAGAGAGAGAGAGAGAGAGAGAGAGAGAGAGAGAGAGAGAGAGAAAGAAACAAAAATGGCTTGTTCCTTAATTACACTTCTCTCTTGACCAGCTCGTTTGTTTTAGTCGTGTTTCCCTTCTCGGAAGAGTTGCTGTCCGATTGGGAGTGTCTTTTCGATTTAGTGATTGGAGGTTATAGTCTTTTGAATGTTGTTTGGGATAGTTTATATATATATATATATATATATATATATATATATATATATATATATATATATATATATATATATATATATGTACTCATTTTAACGTGTCAAAAAATGGGAGCAAGATTTTAAATCTCTTGTTTTTATGGAGTAATTAAAATTCTCTCTCTCTCTCTCTCTCTCTCTCTCTCTCTCTCTCTCTCTCTCTCTCTCTCTCTTTGGGTATGAAAATTAATAATGAAAGCAAATCTCTCGTTCCCTCACTCTCCCTGCCGCCCTTCGGGTGTATAGTACAATGCCCCGAGGGCCTGGGCAGGGACTCATGGTCGTTGGGGTATAGGGCATGTGGATCGAATGGGATGCCCCTAGATGCCCAGATAAGAGGGAGAGTGTATATAATACCCCTTGCGGGATGATGGCATGCGCGAATTAAGGAGAGAGAATGGCCGGCCGACATCCGATTAATGGACGCCCTTTCGTCAACGTCCGCCGTCCTCGTTGGTCCCAGCGCTATTTGCCACTAAGGGCCTCCTTTTCTTCTCGGGTCCTTCGCAGGATGAATGTCCTATTGCTCCTCCTCCTCCTCCTCCTCGGCCTTTTTTTTGTTTTGTTTTTTATTTTGCAGCCTTTTTTTCTGGCGATCATGTAATAGTTGCTACCACTGCGTTTCTTCGGGGGTATAAGTGGGTATAGTACCGCTATGCAAATATGTTTTGTGTGTGTGTAGATATATATCATACATATATAATATATAATATATATATATATATATATATATATATATATATATATATATATATATAGAGAGAGAGAGAGAGAGAGAGAGAGAGAGAGAGAGAGAGAGAGAGAGAGAGAGAGAGAGAGGTTTTGGGGTTATGTTCTTGTTATTGCTTTTATTTTCTTTGTTGTATTTACAAAAAGTATGACATGGGTTTTGGTGACGTTCATTTTCTTGTAATGTTAAAAAATGATGTGTTGTTCAAGCCTTCGTTGTGTGGCATTCTTTGGTTTTTGGTGTTTTTGTTTTAGCTATGTACATTTGTTGTTTGGTGGTAATGTATTTTTTTTTCTGTTTAAGGTTTATTAATGCTTATTATGTGTTTTGGACCTCGCTTGCTGTCTATTTCGGTGTGTTTTTTTTTCTACAAATATTCCCATTTGTTGTTGGCTGTGATTTTTGTTGTTATTGTTTATTTTCTGTAAGTGTATCTGTTCTGACTAAAGTTGGCTGCCCTGTTCTTGTGGCTGCAATGTCAATAATCATTCTCCTACATTCTTTTAAACTTCCTTATATTACTATCGTCATCATTATCGGTGTTGCTTTTGTGGTGGCTATCATTTTTGTCCTCTTAACCATAATCAGTATTGTCGTATTCGTTATTAAATATCATTCATATTGAGCTTCTTCATTTTATTATTATAGTCTTTTATTATTATTATTAATATTATTATTATTATTATTAAAGACAGTTGTTGGGACAACATTAATGTACCAGAGAAGGGATAACAGGTTCATCTCCCGTCCCTCCCCCCACAACCCTCCCCCTAGCACCCTCTTATCGACCTCTCCCATTTCACCTTTTGGCTGCTAATGAACCCCGCCTCCTTTTGCTTTTCTCCTCGTGCCCCCCTCCCTCCCCCCTTTCCACCCCCACACTCGCTCCAACCCCACCCCCCACTTGCACCTCTGCCTGGGCATCTAGCCTGGAATGCTGGAATGAACGCAATTCGGGGAATGTCGGTTGCCCAGAATACAACTCTTCCGTCAGTGCAGGCGGGCCCGTGGAAAAGAGATCGCACCCACCCACTCTCTTCGTGGTCTCCCTGGTCTCGTTGTGACCCATTTCTGCTCCCAGTAGCGTCCTGTGGTCTGTTTCAGGGCTTAGTGAACGTGTTACTGTTTGTCTTTTATTTTTATGAATATTTGTTTATTTATTTTTTTTATTTGTGCATTTTTCTGTTTCACCTGGGGAGTTTTGTTCGTTTTCCAGCCTTGGTCTTAAACTTTTAGTGGATGAGTGATTGGATGGTCTTTCTTTGGGATTTCAGCTTTTTGTAGAAGGGATTTCTGTGGTCCATACTTACATGCACACAAGTTATATATATATATATATATATATATATATATATATATATATATATATATATATATATATATATATATATATATATATATATATATATATATATATATATGAGCTTTTCAGTCGAGAAACATGCCAAGTGCCATTTTTAAAATACAATAAATTAAATTAAAAATACTTTGGCCCAGGATGGCGCTTGGCATGTTTCTCGACTGAAAGGCTCATATATATATATATATATATATATATATATATATATATATATATATATATATATATATATATATATATATATATATATATATATATAGATAAGTGTGTGTGTGTGTGAGGAAAATGTTGCCGTAATAGTCATTGACAGAGAAGGTTGTAATAAGAATCATTAACAGGCAGAATATGAAAAAAAGCTTTTGATATATTATGTATATATATATATATATATATATATGTATATGTATATAAATTATATATGTTTGTGTGTGTGCGATCATCAATAATGATGGTAACAGCAAAAACCTAGTGATAAAAAATTATCATAGATAATGTTGCAGAAAGAATCATTAAAAGAGAGAAAGTTATTTAAGAACCATAAACAAGCAGAACATGGAGAAGCTTATGATATATATATATATATATATATATATATATATATATATATATATATATATATATATATATATATATATATATATATATATATATACTGTATATATATGTATAAAACTTTCTCTCTTTTAATGATTCTTACTGTAACCTACTCTGTTAATCATTATAATAACTTCTCAGTTAATGATTCTTACTGTGACATTGGCTAAGTTAATGATATATATATATATATATATATATATATATATATATATATATATATATATATATATATATATATATATATATATACATATACACACATACATACATACATATATATACATACATACATACATACATACATACATACATACATACATACATACATACATACATACATACATATATTTACACACACACGCACACATACTCACATATACAGTATATATGTGTATGTATGTGTGTGTGTTCATCAACAAAGATGGTAACAGATAAAGCCCACTGATAAAAAAAATGATCATGCATAATGGAACAAGCGTACGCCTTCATGCTT
Organism: Macrobrachium rosenbergii; assembly: GCF_040412425.1. NCBI lineage: Eukaryota > Metazoa > Arthropoda > Malacostraca > Decapoda > Palaemonidae > Macrobrachium > Macrobrachium rosenbergii. The sequence goes on along the minus strand of NC_089753.1, from coordinate 37,758,730 downwards.
AACGTCATGTCGTTGAAGCTGCACGCTGAGTGTGAGTGTTGGATGAGACTGGGAATGCCTAGTTTTGGCGATGCCCCATCAAACTGCATCATTTGCAAGTATTGATAATGGTGACGGTTGGCTGTTGTGATTATAATGAAAGTAACAATGGCATTGGCATTGGCAGTAATAAACGATTTTGATGATTATATTATGAAAATAGTAACAGAAGCGGCAGCTGTAATAAATGTGATAATAATAATGATTTGATGGTATTTATGATGATGATAACAATAAATCGGCAAAAATAAAAGTGATATTATTACTAGTAATAGTGTAATATCAGTATCTGTTTGAATAGGGTTCCCCCTTCGAAAGGCCGAGAGATTGTTGTTGAAATAGCTTTCCCCCCCTTCTAAACACCGAGAGATTGTTGTTGAAATAGTTTTCTCCCCTTCTAAAGACCGAGAGATTGTTGTTAAATAGTTTTCCCCCTTCTAAAGACCGAGGGATTGTTGTAGAAATGGTTTTCCCCCTTCTAAAGACAGAGATTGTTGTTGAAATAGTTTTCCCCTTCTAAAGACTGAGAGATTGTTGTTGAAGGAGTTTTCCCCCTTTCTAAAAAGGCCGAGGGATTGTTGTGGAAATAGTTTTCCCCCTTCTAAAGGCCGAGGGATTGTTGTAGAAATAGTTTTCCCCCTTCTAAAGACCGAGAGATTGTTGTGGAAATAGTTTTCCCCCCTTTTAAAGACCGAGGGATTGTTGTAGAAATAGTTTTCCCCCTTCTAAAGACCGAGAGATTGTTGTAGAAAACGACCATGATATTAGTAATGGTAATAGTGTAATATCAGTATGGTAAAAATACTTTTCACCTTTCCAAATGGTTATCGCCTCTCTCAAGACGAAAAGATTGTTAGTGAAAACGATCATGATATTAGTAGTAATAGTAACAGTGTAATATCAGTATGTTCAAAATAGTTTTCACCTTTCTGAAGGCCGAGAGGAGGATTCTTGGTGAAAAGGATCACGCGTCAGCAGCATTAAACAACCTCATTTGCAGTAAAAGTATCTGGCCGTTCAAAGGCATCCAGATAATCATGTTCCCTGAGCCTTCCTGGCACGTAGGAGAGCCAAGGGCATATACCCGCTCCATACTGCGCCCGAGATTGTTTTATTATGCCCTTTGACTCCTAGTCTTCATCGCCACTCCGGTTGACACCATCTGGTGTTTAATACGTGATGGAAACATGAATAATTCTCTCTCTCTCTCTCTCTCTCTCTCTCTCTCTCCTAGTGCGGTGTGTAGGTCAGCTGGCAGCGAGAATAGGTTAAGGTCAGCTGCTTAGGCCACAATACAAATACCTGCCACCAATACTGTTTTGACAAATAAGCAATGCATTTATTGCGTCTTTCTGAAACCCTTCGCTACAAGATTCTGAACGGTATACTCACCTTTAAGCCATTAAAAAATTAAGCCAATACAGTACAGTTCTACACGATATAGTTGCCCTGGGTCACACATGCATATATAAATAAATAAATAAAGAAAGAAAAGGGAACCCAATAACTAAGCTGACTCGAGTCAAGTGAGCCTCAGTGAAATGGCTGGACCTTATGACTAATTCCGGCTTTTCAGTACAAAAGGAAATGTGTTGATATCTTCTGTTATTTTTTTTTATTTTTCTGTTTTGTTTTGTTTTGTTACTTAAGGATTTACTCGGTTGATATGTCAGTAGTGTACTAAAAATGTAAAATACATAAGTTTTCATTTTGCTCAGGTTTATATATATATATATATATATATATATATATATATATATATATATATATATATATATATATATATATATATATATATATATATATATATATATATATACATAATATGAAATATATATGTGTAATGTATATGTATATATACATGTGTGTGTGTCTGCGTATGTATGCGTGGTTATGCATAGTTTTGTTGATAAGTATGTTTCTCATGAGTCAAACGTGACGCTATCTAGATATTACACATACTTATGGATTAATTCAACAGAATTTCCAGGTAACAAATATTTGGGAGTTGAGGTATTTTGTTTGTAAGAGACGACAGATTGAGGGTTACTGCATGTAATAACTCGCGTAACCCAGATTTTTTGTATGTATAGTACTAGTCTTATTTTTATAAGCGTTCATAATTGAATCTCTCTCTCTCTCTCTCTCTCTCTCTCTCTCTCTCTCTCTCTCTCTCTCTCTCTCTCTCTCTCTCCTTGTTCGTCCTCAGTGACCAAGGGAAAGACATAAGACAAGACAAATTTTGTTTGCATTTATTGCACCTGCAGTTTCTATTTGAATATGACCATTAGCAGAGATAAAGTATTTTCATTTTCTTATTGTTTGTTTGATCATATTAAGTTTTCTTCATCCGTCTAAGACGCAGTTCAGCTTGACACTGAAGACCCTTTGCAAGAAAAAAGACTCTCGTATTGCCATCTGTCATCCACACCATCCTCTTCATGAACGAACGTGATATATATATATATATATATATATATATATATATATATATATATATATATATATATATATATATATGTATATGTATATATGTATGTATATAATATATATATTCGTTCTTGACCAATACTAACATGAAAAGCATTGTCACATTGCCAAGATAAACTCTTGCCTCAGTCAACACCGTCATCCTCGATTCTAATCTTCCAGACCTTTGCATTCATTTGCAAGACTTAAACCATAAAATATGTCTTTCTTTTCAAGTCTTTCTGTTGGTCACTGAAGAGAGAGAGAGAGAGAGAGAGAGAGAGAGAGAGAGAGAGAGAGAGAGAGAAAGAAGAAACAAACGGAGGCAAGCCTTGTCCGCAACTTTGAGCAGTCCTCTCGCCAGAGGTAGAGAGTTTATAAGGGTACTGTTTACATAGAATAGTGGCGTGTATTGTGCTGAATTAACTACTAATCCGACACTATACACCAAAACCGCTTCCACCATTGACTGGCCGTCTCAGAAGGATCGACCGCCCTCCCAGAATGGTTCGTTTTTATGGTCCCTCCCTTGCAGGGCGCCCTCGTTAAACGCCGTCCGCCTGAACGAAATGCGAAGAGGCTGAACACATCACGGTCGTTTACATGAATAATTTGATGGCGGGGATTTTTCAAAAGGATTTCTTGTATTTTGCGTGCGTTTGTTTGTACGTTTGTGTATGTGTTGGTTAGCATTTTTCTTAGTTTTTGCAGGGGGAGTAAGATAGCTTTTGGAACAATAGGAAATACGAGGTAACAGTTAGTGTTTCTTAAATTCAGCGCTATCAACCACCAAGGTATAATAAATGCTGTAAAAGATAAAAAAAAAAAAAGGGGGAGTTGCAATTTTTCGGAACCATGAATAATGACTTGTAACTTCTGTACCTGAAAGCAGGGGTGGTTTTAGAGATAAGGGCTATCTGGAAGCTAGGACTACTAATAACCAACAAGGCTATAAAATATTTGGCTCAAAAGCAATTGCTACCAGAAACCGAAAACAAGGGCTATCATTTACGTCACACAAAGCAAGAGCTACAAAATAGTGGAGCTTGAGTAAGAGCTACCAAAGAAATCAGAGAAAGTAATAACTATCAAAGAGTGGACCTTGAAGTAAGAGCTACCAAAGAAATCAGAGAAAGTAATAACTATCAAAGAGTGGACCTTGAAGTAAGAGCTACCAAAGAAATCAGAGAAAGTAATAACTATCAAAGAGTGGACCTTGAAGTAAGAGCTACCAGAGAAATCAGAGAAAGTAATAACTATCAAAGAGTGGACCTTGAAGTAAGAGCTACCAGAGAAATCAGAGAAAGTAATAACTATCGAAGAGTGGACCTTGAAGTAAGAGCTACCAGAGAAATCAGAGAAAGTAATAACTATCGAAGAGTGGACCTTGAAGTAAGAGCTACCAAAGAAATCAGAGAAAGTAATAACTATCGATGAGTGGACCTTGAAGTAAGAGCCACCAAAGAAATTAGAGAAAGTAATAATTATCAAAGAGTGGATCTGGAAGCTTGAGCTACCAAAGAATAGACAAAGTAGAGCTACCAGAGAGATGAATGAAAGTAAAACCTTTCAAAGAGGTGGACCTGAATACAATAGCCGGTAAAGAATGGACCTGAAAGGAAGAGCTATCAATGAGTGGACCTGAATGTAAGAGCGACTAAGGAGTTGACCTGAAAAGAAGAGTTATTATAAAGTGGACCTAAAAGCGAAAGCTACCAAAAAATTATCCAAAAGAAAGGGCTACCAAAGAGTGTATCTGAAAGAAAGACCTACCAAATGTAGTAAATAACATAGTGCAAAACTACGATACTTTTGTCAAGAATTTTTACTGCAGCTTATTTCAACTTTTTCATCTTTTTGACTCATCTTTCACATTCCGTACTACGTTAATTTAATCACGAAAGTTTATCCTTAATTATTTATTCTCGTTTTCCCACAAGGACAGTCTGTTCTGCGGTAGCTTTGTACACAAATTAAAAGCTTTATAGACTTGTTCATTAAGAAGCTAAGTCCATTTTGTGTGATAACAATAACCGACTGTTAAATGGCGTCTCTTAAGCACTTCAGTTTTAGTGTACTGAAAAGAAAACTATTGTGTCGGCTTTGTCTGTCCGTCCGCACTTTTTCTGTCCGCACTTTATTCTGTCTGCACTTTTTCGGTCCGCACTTTTTCTGTCCGCACTTTATTCTGACCCCACTTTTTCTGTCCGCCCTCAGATCTTAAAAACTACGGAGGCTAGAGGGCTGCAAATTGGTATGTTAATCATCCACCCTCAAGTCATCAAACATACCAAACTGCAGCCCTCTAATCTCAGTAGTTTTGATTTTATTTAAGGTTAAAGTTAGTCATAATCGTGCCTCTGGCAACGATATAGGATAGGCCACCACCGGGCCATGGTTAAAGTTTCATGGGCCGCGGCTCATACAGCATTATACCGAGACCACCGAAAGATAGATCTATTTTCGGTGGCCTTGGTTACACGCTGTACAGAAAACTCGATTGCTCCGAAGAAACTTCGGCGCAGGTTTTTACTTGTCTCAGTTGCTTCGTCTGTATTCTATATTTTCTTCTTGTGTCTTTCTACAGTTCCTTATCTTCGAGTCTTTCTTCTCACTTTCATCATCTTGTTCCTTTTTCCTGTTCATGAATCCGGTGTTTCCCTCCCTCCCTCCCATTCGTCCCCCTCCGCTTGTTTCCCACCCCATGCTGCTGTTTTACCTCTCCCTTTTTCCTCCCCATCCTGTCCTCCTCCACCTTCCCTTTCTATTCTCTCCTCCTTTTACACTCCTATTTCCTCCCTTCTCCATTCATTCTCATCCTTCTCTGCCTATCCTATCTCCATCCTCCCCATCTCCTCCCCCTCGATTCTCTTTTCACTTCTCTTCCTTTCGTCCCCCCCCCCTTCTTTTTCCTGCTTTCCTTACTTATTCCCTCCTCCATAATCTCCGCCCCTTACCTTTTCCTTGACCTCTTCCTTTCAGTTCCTATCATTCTCTTACTTTTCCTTCCGTACGGTTTCTCCCCATTCTTCTCCTCTGAGTTCCCCCTTCCTCTGTTCATATTCAGCTTTCCGCTTCCTCTGTATCCCTCCCTTCCCCCTCCTCCTTTCTCTTCCCCCTGACACCTTCCGCCTTCTTTCACCCAACCCGTCCTGGGGTCGAAGTCGGAGACCACCTGGTGACAGGACTCGAGCTTATCGCCGCCGACTCGTCTGCGAGCTAATCGACCTCCCGAGAAAACACCCCATCTCCTCGGCCGCGGCATCCCTAATCCCCATCTCTCTAAGTGACGCTGATAACCCGACGACTACTGTCCCAATGGCCAATAACGGCTCGTTTGATCTCTCTCCCGGTGACATCGAGACACCTGGGCGAGGAGGTGGGCATGGTGGAGGCCGCTTCTTCTTCTTCTTCTTATTCTTCTTCTTCTTCTTCTTCTTCTTCTTCTTCTTCTTCTTCTTCTTCTTCTTTCGGCTGATGTGATTGAAGGTGTTCTCGTGTGGCTTGTACGTTTGTTTCTGTTTGCAAGTTTTTCCTTTCACTTTCTTCGTTGTTTCTTCTGCAGCCTTCTTGTTTACTTGTTTTTAACTCATTTTTTTCTCACTTCAGCTTTTTCCTTTACGGTGATGGGCGTGAAGTATTTTCTGCTCGAATTCTTAATTTGTCTGGGTCTTCATTTACCTGTCTAAAGTGTTTATTTTTACTTATATTGTTTTGAACTGTACAGTATGTGTCTGAATGCATGTTTATGTTATTTATAGTCTTTTAATATTGTATGTAAAACATAATTCAGTGTTATTTCTTCTACCTGCTTCTCCCTCTCTGTTAGGAGTTTTCTTCCAACTATATGCTTTTATTTTCAAGGTGAGGTCGCTAGCCTTACGTTCTTCTCTACCATAGCTATGACTGCTTTAGTCGACTGACCTTTCGAGTACTTTACTCAAAGTTTTTGTCAGCGGATGACTACAGGTTTAATAGGAACGTAACAATATCGCCCAGGCCTTGCTGGTAAACAGAAGGTTACATACAACCTCAAAGATTCTACTAGAGTGAAACAAGAACCTCTTATTTTAGATAAGGGTTGCAGGAAACCTCATAGGTACCTTAAGATGGTTACATGGTGTTTCACATCTTGTGCAAGATGGTGATACGAAACTTCATAGATTCTGTAAAAATATTCCACGAAGTCTCACAGAATGTATCAGAATGTTACACGAAGCTGTAAATATTCTACTAGAATGGTACATGAAGCATTAAAGATTCTACTAGAATGGTGCACGAACGGTACACGAAGCCTTAATTAGCTAAAGATTCTACTAGAATGGTACACGAAGCCTCAGATTCATTATAAAGGTTGTGTGAAGTCTCACAGATTCTAGAAGATCTTTACACGATATTTCACGTAATCTGTAAGAATGTCACACAAATCCTCACAGAGTCTATAAAAAGGCTGTGGGGGTCTATAAGAAAGTTAAAAGAAACCTCAAGGATGCTATAACCAGGTTACATGAAGCCACACAGGTTCTATAAAAAAAAAAAGTTATTTCATGAGAGGTTTACAAGAAGGCTCACAGATTCTTTAAGAAGGTTGCACGAAGCCTCAAGGATTTATAAGCACATTACAAGAAGGCTCACAGATTCGATAGTAAGGTTGCACGAAGCCTCAAGGATTCTATTGGCAGGTTACAAGAAGGCTCACAGATTCGATAAGAGAGATGCCCAAGGTCTCAAGGATTCTATTAGCAAGTTACTACAGTAGACGTCTAAGATTCCATAAGAAGGAAGGTTCACAGATTCTGTAAAAAAAGGTCGGCCGCAGCCTCGAGGATTCTATTAGAAGGTTATAACAAGACTTTTAGCTTCTATAAAAGGGTTACACGAAAACTCGAGGATTCTATGAGCAGGTGCTATAAAGAAGCTTTCAGCATCTATAAAAAGGCTGTACGAAGCCTCGAGGATTACATTAGCACGTTACATGAAGGCTCACAGAATCTCTGAAAGGGCTGTATTAGCAGGTTACATGAAGGCTCACATTCTATGAAAGGGTTGCACGAAGCCTCAAGGATTCTATAAGCAGGTTACAAGAATGCTCACAGATTCTCTGAAAGGGTTGTATTAGCAGGATGCAAGGAGGGTCAAAGATTCTCTGAAAGGGTTGAACGAAGCCTCAAGGATTCTATTAGCAGGTTACAAGAATGCCACAGATTCTCTGAAAGGGTTGTATTCGCAGACTACAAGAAGGCTCACAGATTTTATGAAAGGGTTGCAGGAAGCCTCGAGGATTCTATTAGCAGGTTACAAGAACGACCTTTCATTGTAACTTTTCAAGGACGACGGCCTTCCAATGATCTTTAGAGAAGGGTTTTCCATTTATCGTTTTAGAGAGCACGCTTTTCGGATACCGGTTTACAGGATGTTTACCGCGTAGTTTTGTTAGGAAAATCCTCTCGTGTATTATTATGAAGATGACGTTTTTTTTTTTTTTTTTGCAAGGGTCGTCTTTTCCTGTGTCTTGTTGCTTAAAGGAACAGTCGTCCATGCATCATTTTAAAAGAGACAGTAATCATATGTATCCTCTTTCGGTTATTACGCGAAACTTTTGGTTTTGCCACCTCTTTGTGTTATTATCAAAACTCTTTACGGTATATTTACTCCTTGTACCTTTATATTCCCCCCCCTTTCCTCTCTCTCTCTCTCTCTCTCTCTCTCTCTCTCTCTCTCTCTCTCTCTCTCTCTCTCTCTCTCTCTCTCTACTACCATGTCCGCAGGGACCACGAAAATAAGGGAGGAGAAGTGTCGGCAAATGTCGAATCCCTGTCACAGTCATTTGCATGTTAAACCGTTAAGTTACATTAATAAGATCGTGAGGTGATTTTCGAAGCATACTACGAGTACAAGAACACGGCTTTTCAAACACGACCGGTGCAAGGATTCGCATGACAGCTGGATTGAGATGTGGGGCCAAAGCGTGGAAGGAGTCTGATGATGAGTGTCAGTGGATCACGTGAGGTCTGAGAGCCAAGTGGGGATTGCGTCATTGCACAAGTCACTCTAAGGGGACGTAATTGTGCGTTTTTTATCCATTAGAAAAGAAGGGATTCTCGTTTATAGAGGGAATGTAACATTGTTTAAAGGTAATTCAGTTCATCTGTAAATTATGCTTGCCTATGAAAGCAATAAATGATTTGATAATTTAAAGGAAATGGTTGTCAATCTTTTACTTATGGGATATTCTTATTTTTGCTACCGGATCAGTTTATTGATAGTGATGATTTTGCTGTCTTATTACCACCATCGAGATCCTCCTTACCCCCCTCCCCCACCCCCATGGACCAACTGGACTGAGGAAATAGTAGAGGCTTCCGTTTGTCCGTACGTCACATCACTAATACTAAGGCCAATGGGACGGGCATCCCAGTGCCCCTATGTCTCGGCCCGGCCTGAGGCAGAGAAGAAAAGGAAAGGGGAATGGTGGAAAATGACTAGCCATGGAATACGGAAGCTGTAAGAGAATTTCAAAGTTCAAATGATGATACATATGCTTCTTTTGGTATTTAGATGAATTCATTCTCTGTCTTCTTGAAAATCAACTCCTGAATGTTCCCCTGTTATCGAATACAGGTATTACGTAAATGGGAAACTGTTGGATATTATTTAATTTTTAGTATAAAAGAATGGCTAATATATTCATATATATTTATCCCTCACATTGATACCATAAGATACTGAAACAGGTATAGTTATGTTTATGTTTCTTGATTTTCGTATCTTTTCATTTTGCTCTTTATGCGCTTTACAATAATTCCTTTCTCTATCATCCATTTTTCTATTGTATGTATTGAATAGGCACTTCCCGCTGAAAGCCTTGAAATCTGAGAGGTGGTGAATGGAGACAGTTACCTTTCCGTGTATTATTATATATCTTCCTTAAGAAAAGAGATTATTCATATTAATTGCTGCAGGATTTACTGTTCACATTATTAACTTTTTTTTTTTTTTGTCAAAACTACCTTAATTCTACAAATCACCTTTCTTCGTGGGCCTCATCTTATTTATGCACATTTATCCCTTTCTTCTTCTTTCTCCAGGTCTTAAGAGCTCAGACCTTCTTGATAGTAACCCAGGGCGCAGCTGGTAATACGAGAGCATTAAAGAGATGGCACCGACCTAAAAGGTTTTCATGTCCATATGATTATTAGACGGTTTTACCGACAGCCGCGCACGAAGAGAGAGAGAGAGAGAGAGAGAGAGCAAGGTCCTTTGTAATTTTGATGTGCGATTGAGATAGGGAAATCCCTTTGTAATTTCAAAATGCGATCCAGAGGGAAATGAAGAACGTTTACAATTTCGATGAGAGAGAGAGAGAGAGAGAGAGAGAGAGAGAGAGAGAGAGAGAGAGAGAGAGAGAGAGACGTCCTTTGTGCGATTAATGGGGCTGAATTGCCAACAGATAACTCTCTCTCTCTCTCTCTCTCTCTCTCTCTCTCTCTCTCTCTCTCTCTCTCTTTCTCCACACCTTCCAGCGGAACTCGTAACAAGCAGCTATAATGACTAGCATATTCAGCACTTTAAACTGAAAAGCGACAGAACAAAGGTTGCAATCAGTGCCCCCAGATACCCAGGTTTTTAGGGTGGGGGTGGGGTTAGGAGGGGAATGGGAACAAGCCCCGATTAGCCAGCATGTAAGAGCCAGACGCATTCACTATGGGCTTTTGTGTGTATTTTATTTCAGATGGCGAAAGGAAGGGAAAGATAGGGGATTACATGCGCATACACACACACACACATATATATATAATGTATATATATATAGTATATGCATACATATATGTAATTTATAATATATATATATATAATATATATATATATATATATATATATATATATATATATATATATATATATATATATATATATATACAGTATATATATGTATGTATGTATGTATAAATGTTTGTGTCTGTGCGGGTATGGAACACTGTCAAATATGATAGATATTGACATCCCTAAGGAGAGATATATTCAAGAATGTAGTTTCGAAAACAAGGTACAATATTTTGTTGCATAGCTGAAAATATTGTACTTTTAGTCAGTTCTTTCCTAGCCGGGGGGATGACAGTCTAGCCATTGATGGAATGCCATGAAATGGGAACACAGAGGAAGTTGAATTCTTACCGCGATTCAAAGCTGAAAGGGAAGAGTAATGGCTGAACTGGGTGAATGAATGATTTCCAAACAAGTTCTTCCCGAGAAACGAAATCTGGTGTTCCTTGAGACCCTGTCATTGGTGGTACTAACAGGCTTTTGGCAGCGCCCCTTCTACCCCAGCTACGTTACTTTCTGGCTCGTACTTTTTTTCCGTTCCCTTCTGAATCCTTGCTACCTGACCGTCCAACTTCTTTAACTTTACTTTGCTTCATTTAGTATTTCTTACTAAAGACTAAATCCTTTGGGCGAGCTCTGTGCGAGTCTGAACATGGGACTCATTTGTTCCTCATGAATGTTGAAAAGGTGGAGGCACCTGGTCTAGTGACTCTTGAGAACAATGTCTGATGTAGTATACGCAGAAAAGGACTGATTAACTGATAGTCTGGTTGGAAAAATAAATAAATGAAAGGTTGCAATTCGAGAACTGCGTTACTTACGTGAAGAGTACACGATCAAAGGAGGGGTACGTCCCAAATAAATACAAGATAGTTGCCCAAGAGAACAATAATAGAGGCATGAGAGCAACACATACGGGAATGATACTGTGTTGCTGAGAGAGAGAGAGAGAGAGAGAGAGAGAGAGAGAGAGAGAGAGAGAGAGAGAGGGAGAGAGACAGTACGAGAATTGTTAAGAGGGTGTACACGGTCAAGCACAAATGTTAAGAAATACTGAACTCTACCGATAACACGAAATGCCGATGTATAACACGGGCCACACGCGCAGTCTCCTCCCGTTTACTGCAGTACAGTATTCCATGAACAATGACAAAGAAGGTGACGAAGTAAAAACAAGTTTATAAAAAAAAAAAAAAATTCTTCTTTTGCATAAAGCTGGAAAGGTTGGGCGCAGTTGGTATCTTAAAGAAGCGAGAATGGTTGTCTTCAGCAAAGCATTATTGCAAAATGCTGTCTGTTAATTTACATTCGCCGAAACTCTCAAAGACGTTCTTGCTGATGGCGGATTACACGGCGACACGAAAGCGGTTAATAATGAGTTATGAAGGCGTTGGGAGATCTGGGGGAAGTGGGCGAGCAGGCCTTGAAAAACAGGCGAAACCCCAGGTCCTGCTGGTGAAGGAAAGTAAGAAAAGAGAAGAGGGGCAGACCTCCTGATGAGTACCTGGCGAAAGGGCGAGATGTGAGGATGGGGCGAGAGAGATGGAAGGTGAGAAACAGCAGGGTTTGTCGGCAGAATGTGATGTGATTAAAGTGCCAGAATCCAAGGATAGGAAAAACTGCAGTTGGAGGAGGTGAGAGGGAAGTTGAGGAGCATTAGGAGAAAGATTTGTGTTTAGTTACCACAGTACAGGTGTAGGAAAAGACGTGTTTTTAATTTAAGCCAGCCAGGTACTGGCACGGGCTCTTGCTCCCTAAGTAACCTGTAAAGGAAAAGGTGGGTATGGAAGTCGACTGTGAGGAGATTGACCTAACAAGGAAGAAAATAACACGCAAAAAATACACACATATCCATACATCTATATATATGCATACATACGTACATACAGACATAAAATCAACACCTTTTCAAATTCTCATCATATTCCACGACCGTGTAATATAGATAACCCATTTGATGAAGAATGCGTCTGAGCCGAGAAGATTCTTGATGATTTATATGAGCATTGCATGTGATGCTTCAGAGGAGAATAGAAAAAAAGTTACGTATTTTTCTGGTTTCTCGGTCTCCGATTTCCGGAACGAGAGAGAAACAACCCGGATTAAATTCTGAAAAAAAAAAAAAAGTTTGAGAATAGGGACAACCCTCGTTGAGTATTTGAAAAGAGAGATAGGAGACCCTACCTCATATTGAGGAAGATGGACAGACGTATGGGTAAACCAAGAATTGGTTGAAACAAGGACATGGTTTAACGGTCGGAGAAAGAGATTATTCGTGGACAAATCTGGAAAGCCATCAGAAAAGGGGAGAGAAGCTAAAGAGGACGATAAGACAAGGAGATCCGCAAAAGCAATTGTAAACATACGGGGATACAATGAAAGACAATCCTATTTCAAAATTCGAAGAAACGTACCAGAAAGGTAGTCACGTTTAAATATTTGGAGAGGGAGAGATAGAGAATGTTATATAAATGTTCGGATAGATAGATCAGGCAGATCAGAGAAGACAATCCTGTTTAAATATTTTGAGAAAGAAAAGAGGGAGAATGTTATTTAAATATTCGGAGAGATAGGTCAGAAAAGACAACCGATTTAAATAGTTTGGGAAAGAGAGAGAGTGTGTGTCGTATAAATATTCAGAGAGATAGATCAACAAAGACAATCCTTTTTCAATATTTAGAGAGAGAGAGAGAGAGAGAGAGAGAAAGAGTGTGTGTGTTATTTAGATATTCAGAGACAGATCAAGAAAGACAATCCTGTTTAAATATTTAGAGAGAGAGAGAGAGTGTGTTATTTAAATATTCAGAGAGATAGATCAACAAAGACAATCCTGTTTAAATATTTTGAGAGAGAGAGAGTTATTTAAATATCCGGAGAGTTAGATTAGAAAGATCGGAAAAGACAATTCTGTTTAAATTTTTTTAGTATAGAGAGAGAGAGAGAGAGAGAGAGAGAGAGAGAGAGAGAGAGAGAGAGAGAGAGGTGGTGGGGTGGGGTGGGTTGGGGTGGAGTCATGCGATCGGTCTTTTGGGAGCCAAAATCAAAGACCGGCCGGCTTCGTGGGTCGCAAGAGATCATGAATGACAGACTGAGCCGAGGGGCGATATTATAAATTGCATATTGCCACAAGATGGATGGACAGTTTTAGCCACGCCGGTGCTGCTCTCATTCAAAACCAGCACTCTCTCTCTCTCTCTCTCTCTCTCTCTCTCTCGATGACCATTGCTCGCCAGAGAACAACGGTTTAAATTTGAGTTTTGTGTGGTATCATTTGTATCATTTTGTATTTGTACGTGTTTTATGTAAGAAACTTAATACCCACTGTAAACTAAAATGTGGATATAAAGGCATTATTAATTCTCTCTCTCTCTCTCTCTCTCTCTCTCTCTCTCTCTCTCTCTCTCTCTCTCTCGGACGGGTTTTTCTGTTAATGTGTGATATTGTTGAACGAAAAATTATCGTTCGAATTCATGGATCACCTCTTATTTTTTCCAAATTTCCTGAGAATGGAATATGTGATGTTACTGATGGAGATTAATATTATTCAGAATCATATATCCTTCGTTTTTTTTTTTCTCTCTGTCTCCAGACCCCTTAAATGTATGGCATTACGGCACTGATAAAAAATATAATGCTATATATCATTGGTTGAAATTTGGGATTGTTTTTTTTTTCCTAATTTTTTCCGTCGATGTATAGTATTTTTTTCATGGTGGAATTATGAATTTTATTCAGTTAATGTGTGAAGTTTTCCCCTTAATTGTATATTATTATCTTACTGAAAATTCTTTATTATTATTATTATTATTATTATTATTATTATTATTATTATTATTATTATTATTATTATTATTATAAAAGCGTTACACCCAGTTGGTTATGATTCTCCAGCAGCGCGGTCTGTCTGTCTGTCAGTCTGTCTGTGTGCCATGTCACTGCCTGTAATTCCATCCATCATAATTTTTTTCCTTCAGTGGAATGTAAGTGAAATTTAGTTTAGTTTAGTATTTGGAGAAAAAATTTTTTTTTCTTTTTTGGTAAATGTGACAATTTTCACAGAAATTGCATTTGTCTCGGTTTGGGGAGTGATAGCTGCCATTGTTTGTACGTGACGTGAATAACAAACATCTGATGCTATGGTCTACCTGTAAAAGAAACTTAAACTGAACGAACGACTCAGTGCCTGTTTTACACTAATCTTTCACCCGCCTTATTTGGTTATGCTAATCAGACGATTTTTTTTTTCACCCCAGCAAGCTACTCGGGAAGGAATATTCCGACTGACCGACCGAGATGTGGTTTCTAGAAAGATTGAGAATGTCTTCGTCCTTCGAAAGAATGAAAAGTTCGTTTCCCGGTTGGATACGGGAGGAGGTATAGCATCTCGCCAGATGAGGTAAGTCGATCTCCAGATGTCCGTATAAATCCTGTTTGTGTTATGTCTGAGCAGATGGTATTTCAAAAATTCATGGTAAATAATGCGTGAAGTTTCTTGCTCCGCGTTTCATTCAAAATCAGTTTGATTTTTGGAATAAGTATATACATGTATTTTATTGTTTTACGGACGCCTTGTGAACTTCAAATTACTCTGACAGACTGGTGTGGCGCTTAACAAGTCTTAAGGACTGTTGTATGACTTTGTCGAGTCTGCAAATAACACACAGGTGACGCCATGCAACAGTTTGGTGTTACGTGTTACTGGCTTTCGTTAGTCCGCAAAAGCTATACGAATATTTTTCTTGTGACATATAGCAGGTTCTAGAGAATTGCGAAAATGGAAGGATTAGTGCTTAGGTCTGGAAAGTTTTAACTAAAAGGTCACTTCAGGTCTAAGGTGGTTGTCAAATCCACTGCTTATGTTCATTATTCTCTCTCTCTCTCTCTCTCTCTCTCTCTCTCTCTCTCTCTCTAGCTGCAGAATCAGCTGAGCCCTAGGTTTTCTAGTGCTATGTACCCATAAGGTCACTCCGGTCGGTGTTAGCACCTGGTCATATAAAGGCGCGTTTAAGCAATATGGAGTTCGCATCTCCCAGAACTTTTAACTTGTCATTCTGCTTGTGATGAGCAGAAAGATTTTCCCCTCCAGAGGAATACCAAATGCTCACGCCTAATGCTGATGCCAAGACAGGGGCCTGTTAAAACGTGGTGGAATGCCTAGAGTGCCAGAATCAATGCCACTTCGAGTGTTGGTGCTACTTTCATCCTTCGGCCCCCGAGAGCTCTCTCTCTCTCTCTCTCTCTCTCTCTCAGTTCTGGCAGACCCAGTCGTTGGAAGTGAGGTGTAAGAATTTTTCGTTCGCTCTAAGGCTCGAATGAGAGAGATAGAGAGTCAGAAGGGGTAGGAGGTGTTAGAGGTGGTAGGATTGGAGTGGAAGGAGGATGGGAGGAGAGATGGGCGTTTTGGGAGGGTATTGGGCTGGGGGAGGGAGGAGGGAAGGTAAGCCAAGGCTGCTGGTGCTGCTGGCTGATGGCTCAATTATCTCGAAACCGTAATGTCTTACTCAACTCCAGGCCCGCGGTTTCGGCTGCACCTGCTGCTCTTGCACACCTGTTTCTGCTGTTGGACGGTGCAATGCGGTTGCAAATGATTTTCCGATGACAGCTGCACGTGGCAGTGCTTTCGTCCGTGATCGTGGAGGGTGGCTAAAAATGCCCGCGAAATCTCGCGCCTTTTTAGTCGCCCTCTGAGCGACGGATGATAGCGATGGTTTGGATATGACGTAGTTGGTGCTGGTTAGCGTTTTGCAGCTATCAAGCCGCGAGATCCCCTTTCAAGGCAGCGCTGTGGATCTACAGATAGACTCACAAGGGCCAACAGCTGGTCCGACAACCTCTTAGGTCTTGCTGTAAAAGACACTTTGCTTTCGTGCGCCTTGTTCGCGTCCCTCTTCAGTGAATTTTCCTCTCTGGTTCTCAGCATCCTCTTCGTCGACTCCGCCTTTCTAAAGGCGGATTAACTGATGGTTCTCGTAGGCTTCTCTCGCATTGCTCTATTGTGATGTCGGATCTCTTTAGCAAAGGCGTCCTTTTTAAAGCCAATTTTGGCGGTGGGCATTCTTTGTTGCTGCTGCTGCTGCTGCTGTTGCTGTTACTGTTGTTCTGGTGTCGTTAACATTGTTTTTCATGGTCTGCTGCTGCTACTGAAAGTGCTACTTCAATAGTATCTGGTTATCGGCAGCTACTTGCCTCATGTAGCGAGGTAATTATGATAGAGCCGCCAGTTCACATCTATTCAAATACGTCTGCTTTTATTTAGCTGCATTTTGTTTTCGTGATGAAAGGAGCTCGTGTAAAGAAGAAAAGGGTGACCTTAGAGACTGAATTGGATGTAAGGAAGATCATTGTAAAAAAAAAAAAAATAGTACGAGAATTAAAAAGAGAAAGGAGAGGAGCTACTGGAAGGTAGAACTGCAAATGGAAAAATTTCATGTCTCCGCAGTTCTTTGATACGTGAGGGATACATTTCGAATTCTTGCATATTTTTTTTTTGTATTTTCGGTCTTGAAATTCTCCACTATCTCGGATAAATTTTGAATCATGTGCCGTACCGTCTTCAGTAGTGAGGTTATTGGAACCGTCGAGTCTAATGCTCTTTGAGGTTTTTGGAAAGACTTCTAGTAGGTTATTCCGTGTTAATGTTGCCCCAGTGTCTGCGTGTACTAAGCAGAGCACAAGATGTACTTCTGAGTGAAAGTAAGGAGTCTTGCTTATAACTGCCACGATCTCCATTAAAATGGGGATCCATTGTAAACGTGTTACGGTTTACTTTTTTCAGTAACTTTTACGAAATTTACTGTAACGGCGATGGTTTTGAATACTTATATTGTAAAGTCATGGGACTCATGGAGTTCATTGTACAAGTCATTGAATTATAAAAGACACGGGTTCATTGTATAATTCACGGAGTTCATTATGAAAGTTAATGGTTCACAGTAAAAGTTATGAACTTCATTGTGCTATGCATTCATTGGGGAAACCTTGTGCAAATCATTGTACAATCCATAAAACTCGGTATATAATAAATACTGTTCCAAGGAACCCGCTAAGATTTTCGGAATGAAATTTAAACACTTTTACTTCGCAAACTCTTGACAAGTAATCAAGTAAACCATTTTTTTTAGATATTGTTTGTTTTTGCTTGTTAGCAAATATTTTTGTATTTCTTTGTATTTATGTTTTTAAGTGATGTTCCCACTGTACTATTGTACACTATTACATAACTTTGGTAACTTTATTCTATAGTATGTTTCTTTGAAAGCGAACAACCATTTAATCATGTTCCGTGTGAGCTGTTCCTCATTCTGAATGATACACATAATATCATCCTCATATTGTTTACAAAGCAGCCATTACCGCAGCCAGTCAGAGAAGAAGTATTTCACACCTGAACCACCATGAGTTTACGATTGCGCTGGTTTCAACATTTCCTTTTTGACAGGGAGTGAGTGGCATTTAGTGAGGGAGGGAGTAGGGAAGGGGAGTGAAGGGGTAGGGGAAGGGGGCTTTGGGGAAGACCACTCCAGTGTTGGGGGGGGGCCGCCTGTGTTTGGGGGTGAAGTGAAATACCCATGGTCATGTTACGCTGACTCTTTTACAGAATTACAAGCACGTTTCAGCGCCCTAACTTTGACGCATGAGCTGTCATACGCCCGCATGAGCGCCCTCATGCTCGCAGACATTCAGAGCGTTCACACAAACGTACACACACACCCACACACACACACTTACAAGTCACAATGAACGACTCAAGTAATAAGGATGATGATACCATCAGCAGACAATTTCAGATACAGCAGACAATTTCAAATACAGGCCATATACCAAAATACACAGACAAAGGTACAGACGTGATATTAATCATGTAATATTGATACTGATTGACTGTAACTCGTTTGTGAAATATTTTTAAAATACTGTAACATTCAAAAGGTTTCCTTCTCGCACTGACATGCAAACCCACAAAAGCGGAGACATTATATTTACATTATATTTATATATATATATATATATATATATATATATATATATATATATATATATATATATATATATATATATATATATATAATGTTAGGACATCTTTATTAAATTGACAATAATAATAATTTCGCCAGCAGCATTCAGTATGATATATATATATATATATATATATATATATATATATATATATATATATATATATATATATATATATATATATATATATATATATATATGTGTGTGTGTGTGTGTGTGTGTGTGTGTGTGTATTTAATGTTGGGTAATCTTCATTGAGTTAATAATTATAATAATTTCGCCAACAGCATTCGAAATACTGGATGTGGAGCAATCACATCTCTTTATAGCATAATTTCATAATCATTTTCGATTGCTTTTCTAAGTCGATTGTTTTTCCTGTCCACAGTAATTTTCAAACATTTTATTTTCCAATAATGTTGACTAGTGGTCCCACTCTACTTGAAAAGGCTTATGGTGTATACGTTTTATTTTCTACTCTTTTATGGGCATGTGTAGTTACGTATGTGTGTATGTTGAAGATTATGAAAAATGTGCATGTATGCTTTAACTAAGTGTATGTATTCTTACTGTTTTATTTGTTAAAACTAAATTTATGTAAATATATACACATATACTAAAAATGTAATGTGTATTTTTGTATGTTTCCAATGTATGTATATTTTAAAAATGTGAATGTGTGTGTGTTCTTTCACCGTCCTTAAAAACCCAGGCTGTTAAGGACGAACGTATTAAACTGTCCCATAAATAGGAGACGGAGACTTCCTCTGAAAGAGAAAAGTATAAAAACAGAAGATTGAAATCACTGGAAATGACAACGATGTATTGTGAGCGTATAAACAGGGAATCCAGCTTCAGAAATCGAATTCTCTAACTTCTGTTTTTGAAAAGCTGTGCGTTGGATAGTTTCCTCTATTCCTTATTACACCTTTTGTGTATTTTCTTATGCTTCAGTTATGTACATTTAAATGTAGAAGAGAGAGAGAGAGACAGAGAGAGAGAGAGAGAGAGAGAGAGAGAGAATCTGAAGCTAAAATGGGAGTATTGTGATGCGCTCCGGGAGAAATCCCTTGTTACAAAATACCAGCGTTATTATTTCAGTTCGGTCTTGGGAGAGAGAGAGAGAGAGAGAGAGAGAGAGAGAGAGAGAGAGGTATGACCCTCCTTTTTACCGCACTATCATCACCTTCCAACCAAACCGTCGACACCTATAACCATCTCTCTCTCTCTCTCTCTCTCTCTCTCTCTCTCTCTCTCTCTCTCTCTCTCTCTTGGAAAAAGGATGATGAGCATGATATCCTTTGTACCAAGCGTCATAGACTGGAAAAAAAGCGGCTGTAATGATAATCATTATTTAAACCACGGCTATTTTTTCGCCGGTGTACGATTCAACTCTCTTACATGCACACCATTTTTTTTAAGTTAGTGTACGATGATTTTTATCAGTGTACGATATTTTACAGCGAATGTACGACATTTTTCTATGGTGAATGTACATTATATTATAGTCAATTGTAGGGTATGTTTATCGTCATTATATTTTTGTTGATGTGCGATTTTTGCGCAGTGTATTTTTTTTATACTGTTGATTGATGTTTCTCTTTAAATTATGGTAATTTATATTAATTTAGATTATTTTTAGTTTATGTACGAAATGTTTAGCTAATTCGCTATACTTCACTATTATGTACTCCCTTTTCCATATATTTACAAGTTTCCTAAAATACAGTATTTTAATACGATACCAATTTCCTAATATACGATATCTTTAAAGATATTGTACGATATTTATTGATATGAAATTTTCGTTGGTGGACGATAATTTTATCATATACGGTATTTTGAATTAGATGCAAGGCACTTTTTTGCTAATATACGGGATACGACATTTTCCGAGTTATTTTACGATGTTTTCCGGTTATATGCGAGATTCTAAAATGCCATATCAATAAATCTAATGCATAATATTTTAATTTCTAGGATCGGATGTTGTATTCATGAGGTGATCTTATGAGATTCACCGTTTTATCGGATGTTTTATGGCTGTCAGATCATCCTCGGCAGCGCCTCCGGCGGGTAGCCTCGTTGAGTCATAAATTCTTGGGCGTAATTGCAAGGTATTTGGGGAGGAAAGTCCACACACTCGCTCACTCACTCACTTACACGGGAGAGAGAGAGAGAGAGAGAGAGAGAGAGAGAGAGAAAGGAAGGAAGCTTTGGTTATCCATCTCTCTCTCTCTCTCTCTCTCTCTCTCTCTCTCTCTGTATCCTTTAATATTCATCTAGTATACTGTAGTCTTGTTACTCAGTGTGGCATCAGTCTGAAATAGCATAAATCCTAACCAGCTGAGAGAGAGAGAGAGAGAGAGAGAGAGAGAGAGAGAGAGAGATTCTCAAATGGAGAAAGTTCGCTCCATTCAGTTTCCTGACTTTTTTTTCACCTACTTTTTTTTTTGTACTAAAAGGGTTGATTGACAAGGGGCCATTTGTTTAAAAGGATTTGGGCGGCTTTGTTTGAACAAGTTCGGATGTAATCTGTCAGACAATGGTCGGGTTGGCTGACTTCCTCGGAGGGGTACGGCTTGCCCCTGCCCTGTTATCCGTCATGCATGCCCCTCGGCTCGTTTTTCTCGCCCTGCCGTTTTCGTTTCAGCTGTTGAAATCTCGGGGAAAAAAAGAGTGCGTGGAGTGGCTCGGGAAGGCGAGTTTGTAAATAATGTCTTGTCAGAGGAAGAGGTGTCTTTTGTGGTAATGAATTTAGAAAAAAAAGTGTGATAAACATTTTTTTTTTTCTATGGGGCGATCCTACGGCAGGAAGTGCAACCGCTTTCCCTGCTACTGCTACTACGCTATCTGCCGCAGTTGCTGCTATTTTTTTTTATTCCGGAACCGCTGCTATTATCGCTTCCATTTTTGCTACTACTACTACTACTGCTAATTCTGCTGCAGAGAATAAGACGAAAAGGAATGGCAAAGGCTCAATCATCCTTGGCATGAAAAAGACATATTGATCAAACTCTTGTTTTTGATAAGACAGAATCTTGACCCTTGAATGTCTGCTACTACCGCTACTACTCTTACACTACCGCTGCTATTTAGCAACGACAGCCATCGGGCACAATCTCCCAGAACTATTTTGTTATGGAGACAAGACTCGAGTAACATATCCATCCAAAAAGAGCAGTCGCTGTCTTCAACCTTGACCACTAACGGCGAACGAGGTGTTTGTGGAGAGAGACAGAGAGAGAGAGAGAAAGAGAGAGAGAGAGAGAGAGAGAGGGTGAAGGTCGTTGATTGGTTGAGATGGCGACCAATCGCAGCTTCCTTCTAGGCCATATCATAGCGTTCGAGGGACCCTTTTTGACCAGCTGTGGCTTCCAGATGGTGTTATGTGATTCAATCTCCTGCTATAATTTTCAACTGAATTGAGAGAGTGATGTTTGGGGTTCAATTTCGTTTGCTGTTTCCTCGAAAGGGTGTGAGAACTGTACTCGTATCTGGCCTGGAGATGAAATAGTTTCTTATATATGGTCATTATATGCGCTGTGTTTAAGTTGATTTTTGTAGTTTGTTTTACATTATTTACTTGTAAACTGGATCGGCTATTAATGTAATTTTTTTCATATACCACGAAAACCGAGATTAGCACAAGGCTACTATACCTGTCTTGGGAAAAAAAAGATGACAGTTTTATAAAGACATAAAAAATTACAGTTTTACAAAGACATAAAAAAATGAGTTTATCAAAGGCTTATAAAATATGACATTTTTGCAAAGATATAAAAGAAATGAGAGTTTTACAGACATAAGGAATGAAGTTTTACAAAGACACTGGTCTTTCCGTAGATGTCGACTGGCCTTTTTCGTAAAAAGGTATAATTTTTTAGACAACTCAAGGAAACACAAAAGTAGTCAAAGAGTGCCGCAGTTAAGAGGTGGATATTTTGAAGGACCTGCAACCCTTAGAAAATGGCAATCTCTGATAATGGAGATTTGCCAAGAGTTGGTAACAGCATTTCTTTCAGTTGTGTGCACAATGTTTTTTTGCGCTGCACCCCTTATTTTCCTTCTCTCTCTCTCTCTCTCTCTCTCTCTCTCTCTCTCTCTCTCTCTCTCTCTCTCTCTCTCTCTCTCACTTTTTCATTTTTCTGTGGACCCACTTCAGGTATTATTAATCCACATTAACCTTTTTCTGGAGTTTTATGATCCTGTTCATTTTATCAGAGCTTAAGTTTCTTCCCTTCTACATGGTTTTCTGGATTTATGTATCCACTTTTACATTTTTTCTGGAGTTATCTGTCCACTTCTACTTGTTTTTCTGGATTTATGTATCCAATCCACTTTTACATTTTTTCTGGAGTTATCTGTCCACTTCTACATGTTTTTCTGGATTTATGTATCCACATTGACATGTTTTTATGGCATTCTGTATCCATCCTTACAGTTTTTTTCTGGAGTTGCCTATCCACTTTTACATGTTTTTTTTTCTGGCGTTGTTCCCAGTGTTTCTCTTGTTGGAAGTTATATTCTTTCCGTGTCTACCTCTGCGATAATGTCCTAACATTTTCTCTGTCCTTTTTAGAGGTGTCAGTAACTTTATTTCTAGTTATAACCCTATTTTACTCTTTCTCTTGTTTCCTCTCTTTTTCCTGTGGTTATATCTCCCTTTATTTTTATTTTCCATAAGTCATATCCGCTCTTTGTTTTTGTTTTTTTTCTGTGGGTCTGTTGTCATTTTTATAGTTTTTACCAACTTTTTCTGCCTTAATTTAATTATTTTTTGGAGTTTTGTCTACGACGATCGTTGTCCCCACTTTTTAATTTTTTTTTTTAGGTATGCCCCTTTTTCCATGAGTTTGTCACTTTTTCTATCCTTTTTTTCTGGGGTTGTCCAACCCCCCTCCACCAACCTTATCTTTTCTTTTTATACTAAAGTGTATCCTCACTTTTCATTTTTTTTTCTCTCTCTCTCTTTGGATTATTTCCCCACTTTCCTCCTTCCTTGTTGGCAGGACAAGGGAATCGAATCGCTCGTCACGTCTGCTTCAGCAGAAATGTATTTTTTTTTTTTAATCGAAATATCGATTTTGAACCACCACCTCAGGAAGTTCGCTTGTTTGCGTTTGTACTTTCCAACTTTCCAGCAAAATTTCATTCACCATTGCTTCAGTTTTACCGGATTGTTTCCTCGACAGTGCCTCGTTTATAAATTTATTTTATGATTTTTTTTATTTATCGTTTTTCTCTATATTTCTCTTGCATTTTTATCGTCTCTTTCTGGTTTTCGACTTTTTAGTTTTCTGTGCAAGAAAACTATTGTTCCGGCTTTGTCTGTCCGTCCGCACTTTTCCTGTTGGCCCCCAGATCTTAAAAACTACTTAGGCTAGAGGACTGCAAATTGGTGTGTTAATCATCCACCTTCCAGTCATCAAACATACCAAATTGCAGCCCTCTAGCCTCAGTAGTTTTATTTTATTTAAAGTTAAAGTTGGCCATAATCATGCTTCTGGAAACGATATAGGATAGGCCACCATCGTGCCGTGGTTAAAGTCTCATGGGCCGCGACTCATACAGCATTATACCGAGACCACCGAAAGATAGATCTATTTTCGGTGGCCTTGATTATACGCTGTACAGAAAACTCGATTGCGTATTTTTTACTTGTTTCCTGACCAATGGATACTCTCTTTGGTTGAAGCAAGTCTAGCGAGTTAATGGCGCTGTACTCTTGTGTTATATGAATGCATGCATTTTGAATGGTAAAAGTTCCCCGTTGGACGAGTCGGTAGAGTTCTCGGCTAGCACTCTGCTAGGCCCGAGTTCGAGTCTCCGGCCGGCCAATGAAGAATTAGAGGAATTTATTTCTGGTGATAGAAATTCATTCTCGGTATAATGTGGTTCGGATTCCACAGTAAGCTGTAGGTCCCGTTGCTAGATAACCAACTGGTTCTTAGCCACGCAAAATAAGTCTAATTCCTCGGGCCAGCCCTATATCAGAGCTGTTCATCAGCTCAGTGGTGTGGTTAAACTAAGGTATACGTGAATGGTAAAAATGCAAAATAAAAGGAATAATAAAAAGCCGATTGTTTAAGATGTAATGATAAACATTTCAGCTTATTAAAGGTCTCTTTATCCGGCATATATTTCAATGTGAATGTTCTCTAAATGATGACGAAAACCATTTTAGGGCAGAAGAGTTTATGCACCGTGAATCGGGAAGAAGAGAGAGAGAGACTGCTGAGGAGATAATGAAATCAAGAATAAGTTTGATGTAGGTGACACCGTTTGAGTAATGTTTTGTTATCTTTTGCATGTGCTGTGATTATTATAATGAGTCTTCATACAATAATTACCTGTCAGAGAGAATAAGAGTTTGGTAAACTCTCACTTTGATTAGAAAGTGAAAGAGAAAGTACCGAAGAATCGTAATTTACTTAGAAAATGAAAAAGTATAAGATGATTTTTCGACTGTTTTACTATGAGAGAGAGAGAGAGAGAGAGAGAGAGAGAGAGAGAGAGAGAGAGAGAGAGAGAGAGAGAGAGAGGTATCGTAGAATTCCCATTTGAATAAAAAATGGTAATTAAAATTGAAAATACAGAAGATTTTCTTTTGTTATAAGATGAGCAGTATGATATTCACCTTCAACTTGGTTTCCTTCTACGTTTAGCCTATTTTAAGAACGTGAGCCACAAATACAAATACTTCTAACATGATACGCTAATGGCATCTCGCAAATGCGAAGCATACCCTACATACAGCCTGGCACATGCTCGGACCACCTTTAAAGCTATGAAATATTACCCTGCATCACGCATCCTCCGCTACGCGGAATTCTTAAGCGTAAGCCCTCCTTCCGAACGGAAAGAGGAGGGAAGAAGTCCTTTGAAGGATTGTGGACGAGTAGTTACGGGTATTTGCGGCCGAACCTCGATTATGCATTGTTGGTGCTTTTTAAAAATCGACACTTGAGGTTTTAATTTTGCATGTGTTTATATTGCTTCACGAAAAGGTTGTTCCTCCTGGTTCTCAAGTTCAAGTGCATGAAACTAGATATTGCTGCTTTTGTTGTTGTGAAACAACTGATATTGTTTTTGTTGTTGTGCATCAAACAAAAAATGAACTTCTCTCTCTCTCTCTCTCTCTCTCTCTCTCTCTCTCTCTCTCTCTCTCTCTCTCTCTCTCTCTAAGAGAAAGAGCGCTTACTTTCAAGAAAGAACAACCCTCTCTCATTTTTCTTCAGTGCTTATGAACTATATTGCCACCGCTCTCTTACCCTACAAAAGTTTGCATGAAACTCTGCTCTTCTTCTTCTTCTTCTTCTTCTTCTTCTTCTTCTTCTTCTTCTTCTTCCAATACGAACTACTATTACTACTACTACTACTACTACTTCCATCCACCTCCTCCTCCTTCCTATCCTAGTCCGGTGAGCGAGAAACACTACCCTCCATCCATAATACATGAGGCTCGACCGTGTAATCGGCTGGTGTAATCCTACACTCGGCTCTCCGCTCATAAACCTTAGACAACTTCATCTGCTCTCTCTCTCTCTCTCTCTCTCTCTCTCTCTCTCTCTCTCTCTCTCTCTCTCTCTCTCTCTGACCACCTGGTGGACTCGCACACACAGCAGACTTTGCCTGGCCTTCACACCTGTACGCCCTCTTTGCCTTTACAGTGCTCTCACACCTGTGAAATGGATCTGGAAGTATCGCTACATCTGTTGTTCCTTTTTGGGCCTCCAGAGGTTTCTCTTCGTTTGGCTTTTCGTTGACTCTCGAGAATGTAATCTCCAGTGACTTCTTGTATTCTTGGTATTTTTTTTTTCATCGCCTCCATCAACGAAGTTGCATGGAGATGTGTACTCATCCGTGTCTGTTTATTCATTGTCGGTGTGATCATCCGGATATGCCTCAAGAAAGCATTGACGAATTTCAGTGAAATTTTCTTGGAAAGTTGGTCGGTGGCGTAAGGAAGATTTAATTAAATTTTGAGATTTGTCCAAACGCTCGTCCGTGTTTAAGATTTTTCTAATTGTTTTTCCGTGGGTGGCAGAGTCGTGCCCTATGGGACCTCACTTGTTTCATATTTTTGTTTTTAAAAAAGGCAAAAGCCTATGTCCGCTTTCTTAGTGTAAATTGGACTTAACAAGTCGTAGCCGTCCATCATAGAGAGAGAGAGACTGGCATTATCTGAGAATTAAATGAGGGGAAGAGATCAAATGAAGCTCTGTATTGGAGAGAGAGAGAGAGAGAGAGAGAGAGAGAGAGAGAGAGAGAGAGACCAGCTTCTAAGTCATCCAGTCATATTTTTGGGCTGGGTCAGAATGGAAGGGATTGCTTGGAAGACAGCTGAGATGTTTATACATGTGCTGATTAGACACAGCCAGTTAATTCCCCAGGGTCATTAGCAATAGCTTGAGTTGCCTCGTAAAATTAAATACGCTTGTTTCTCTCCGGATTAATGCTTCTGTGGCACTGACGTCTAAGAGCCCTCGACTTGAAGGCTTTGGAAGGCACGACGTGTGAGTTTTCATAAGCTGCAGTGAGTTGTATCCGTGGAAGAGAGAGAGAGAGAGAGAGAGAGAGAGAGAGAGAGAGATGCTGAATAGATTTTTCCTGAGTAACTTTGAAAGAATGTAGACATTTTGCACAGAGAGAGTGACTACATAGTATTTCTCTTGAAGAAATTGTGGTAAGAGTTATTTTACAGAGAGAGAGAGAGAGAGAGAGAGAGAGAGAGAGAGAGAGATATGCTGAATAAGTCTTTTTTAAGTAAATTTGACAGAATGTAAACATTTTGCAAAGAGAGAGAGTGACTGCATAGTATCACTCTTGAACAAATTGTAGTAAGAGGTCTTTTACGGAGAGAGAGAGAGAGAGAGAGAGAGAGAGAGAGAGAGAGAGAGAGAGAGAGCAATTTACACCAATGTCGATGGGGTTTATGGTCTGTGCCTTAAGGCAAAAGCGACGCTT
>NC_089753.1:37708912-37726412 GCF_040412425.1 Macrobrachium rosenbergii | reverse complement strand
TCTGAGATCTAGTTCGGTCCCAAATATGTTTAAGAAAAAGGCAAAAAAACTTGCTTCTGAGATGGATTAGCATGTTCCTCCTAATTGGCTGAAAAGATAATGACAGCAGACTAGGCCTGATCTGACCGTATCCTGATGACCTCCTTTCGTCCGTTTCACTCATTAGGTTGGCCGTCGCTGGAAATGTAGAATACATAGGCAACATACATACATACTTGCATACCTCACACACATATTTATGTATACATGTATATATATTATATATATATATATATATATATATATATATATATATATATATATATATATTGTATATATATTATATACACAAACATATATGTATATGTACAATATAATATAAATCGATCAGTCATGATACTTTGCTCACAAACGAGAGGACCAATAACTGGTTCCCGGTCACAGTTCATAACTGTATTTTACTAATTTTCTGTCCAATTTTCCTTACGTATTTGCCTGTTTAACCATTAAGTTTACAAATGGTATATCTTTGTTTGCCGCTACACTCCGTATTCGAATACCTATTTCTGCCATGATTATATTATATATCGAGAATTTTAGTTTTACTTTATTACAGCCTCCTGTTGATATTCGTCATGTCAAATATGTTTATGAGGAATTCTTTTCACCATTTTGTAGGATTTTCGCGAATCAGACATCTGGCATTACCGTCTTGAAGCGCGAAGCATGTGGTTGACGCTACTAATATTTAGCACACAAAATGACAGGAGTTCATTATGAATCATGCTAATAATATCATCAGGATGTGATTTTTCCAACACTAGAGAGAATGAATGTGGAACCTGATATTACCAGCACTTGACACGAATCTTATGTCTAATTTTACTAGCATCTAGCAAGATCACCCGCCTGGTATTAGAGGAATTCACCCGCTGGAGTGTAAACATTCGTCACAGTAAGGCAGCAGCGCCTTGCCTCTCTGTCTGTCTGTCTCTCTCTCTTTCTCTCTCTCTCTCTCTCTCTCTCTCTCTCTCTCTCTCTCTCTCTCTCTGCTCGTAGTGGAACGAATGGAAAACCCAAACATTGATCTCGGGCGAGAGATTTATAGCCGGCGAAAGACAAACATCCATAAATGATTTCTGCCAATTACAGGAGCCCCAGTCCCCCACCTTCCTTTCCCCAACACCCAATCTGTTCCCCTGGAAGGCGTTATGCATCTCTCTCTCTCTCTCTCTCTCTCTCTCTCTCTCTCTCTCTCTCTCTCTCGTTGCGAACCTAATTCTCCGGACCTAATTCTGCGTGGCACAATACCTTACGCCGACCTTATAATTACCAGCTCGTGTAGGCTTCTTGGGTTAAACGGGTTTGAAGGTTTAAGGAGGTGCGAGGAACTGGGGTGGGGTGGGGGGGTGGGGGTGGGGAGTGGGTGGGTTTTTGGGGTGGGGGAGGAGAGGTGGAAGGAGAAGAAGAAGTAGCATTTGTGTTTAGAGAGAGAATTCTAGTGATATATATGTTATTTCATATAATGGGAGGGTTTTCCTGAGAAAAACTAGACAGCACAACTATAATCGTCATTGAACTTTTGAATGCAAACACAGTCACATATACACACGCACACATATATATGTATATATATATATATATATATATATATATATATATATATATATATATATATATATATATATATATATATATATATATATATATATATATTATAAATATAGTATAAATATTATGTAAATACATATATATTATATAAACATATATATATATATATATATATATATATTATCTATATATATATATATATATATATATATATATATATATATATATATATATATATATGTATATCATACATATACATACATTCATAAAATACGGGAATTGGGTTACTGGAATGGAAGGTCTGCCCCCTATTTCATTGGCAGCTACCAATTCATTTTCTCGACTGGACTTTCACCTTCCCACACCTCCTTTCTCTCCCCATTCACTATCGTCTTCGTTTCCCATCAGTCATCTTCATACTTCTCTTTGCAACCTCCTATAGGCCAGTAAGAAGGGCGGGTCTAGAGAATTCATCATCATTATTATTATTATTATTATTATTATTATTATTATTATTATTATTGTAAACTCTCAGAGGGACTGATAAATGAGGACGAACATAAAGCAGGAAAAATAGAGAGCACAACGGATAAAGACTAAAGATATCGAACAAAAAGTTCTGCTTGAAAAGATTGTAAGTGAGAGCAGAACCAAAGAGGAAGCTCCTGAAAAGCTTTTAATTCTGCTTGCATTGCATCCTGGGAGGCACGCTCCATCAAGTCCATTACACACGCTCCTATGGAGCATTACCAAGCTTTGGAACTCTTGTATCTTTCGTTTTCCCAATTGCTTCTTCTTCAGTGTTTTATCGTGTCTGGAAAGGTCCTTGAAGAGTGTTATTATTATTGTTATTATTATTATTATTGTGACTCTCAGAGGGACTGATTCTTAAATGAGGACGAACATCAAGCAGGAAAAATAGAGAGCACAACGGATAAAGACTACAGATAACGAACAAAAATTTCTGCTTGAAAAGATTGCAGCTGAGAGCAGAGCCGAAGGGGATGCTCCTGAAAACCTTTTAATTCTGCTTGCATTGCATCCAGGGAGGCATACTATGGACTATTGCCAAGCTTTGGAACTCGTGTATCTTTCGTTTTCCCAATTGCTTCTTCAATATTTCATCGTATCTGGAAAGGTCCTTGAAGAGTGTTGGGTGTTTCGTCATACTGGCCTCGGGGTGAGGGGGAGGGGGTGCGGGCGGAAAGACAGGGGATAGTGGGGGTCTTGGCCACACTGGGAAAAGGGCGTTTTAGGCTGGAATGTTGGCGAAGCTCCTTGCTCCGATCAGTAGCCCTGATGAGGTGTCTCGCCTACAGGCTCTCACTGCTGCTGGTTGCTGGCGGTGCCCCCAACGAGACAGCAGCATCAGCAGCAGCAGCAGCTTTGGGCGTCACCCACTTCTGGCGCCCATGTAAAGCGCTGATAAGTTGCGAGCGGCCCAGCGCTCTGTAATTGGTGGGTGGTGGCGAAATTAACAACGACTGCTGCAATTGGATCCTCTAATGACTTAATCCGGCTACTTGTTAGACCGCCAGGAGGACGGGGAGGACGGGACGAGGGAAGGGCTCGTCTCACGGCTCTGCGTCTTTTCTGCGACTCTTGACGATTTTCGACGCCGTTGGTTTGGAAGACTCCAGTGACCTGGTTTTCGAGTCTAGGTGCATTCTGGAGAATGGTACTAGATATTACACTAATATATATACATGTATATATAATATAATATATATTATATATTTTATATATACTATATATATAATATATATAATATATATATAATATATAATATATATATATATATATATATATATATATATATATATATATATATATATATATATATATATATATATATATATATATATATATATATATATATATATATACATACACACACACACGTGTGTTTTGTGGTTTATCTCTTTAAATGTGTCATACTAATTTATACACGAATTTATAAAATATTCTACTCCCACGACCAGATTTTTTATTTGTATCTTAAGTGAATAGTTTAAATTAATACATGCAGTTTGCCGTCGATATATTATATTTTGCTCTCACATTCAAACACTCGACCTAGTATCTTTCCTCATGTTTCTAGTCAGCTGGTTGCTCTTGCATCTCGATTCTAACAGGTATTCGATGATTACTCTACTCTGTACGGCTGCAAAGAAGCCCATCCGGGTTGTCGTGTGGGATGGTGAGATAAGAGAGGGTCGAGACAGCAGATTGCGACTCGAGAAATATGCCATCTCAACCTGAGGTATGTTAGTACCGTCAGGAAGCTCGAATCTAGTTGCCTCCCTTCCACGTGCTTCTGTGGGAACGAGTAGTAAGAGAGGGTTATATAGGGACGAGTAGCAGGAGAGGGTTCTATCTGGACGAGTAGTAAGAGAGGGTTCTATCTGGACGAGTAGTAAGAGAGGGTTCTATCTGGACGAGTAGTAAGAGAGGGTTCTATGGGGACGAGTAGCAAGAGAGGGTTCTATGGGGACGAGTAGCAAGAGAGGGTTTCCTAGAGACGAGTAGCAAGAGAGGGTTCCCTAGGGTCGAGTAGCAAGAGAGGGTTTCCTAGGAACGAGTAGCAAGAGAGGGTTCTTTAGGAACAAGTAGCAAGAGAGGGTTGCCTAGGGACGATTAGCAAGAGGGGGTTGCCTATGGACGAGTAGCAAGTGAGGGTTCCCTAGGGACGAGTAGCAAGAGAGGGTTGCCAAGGGACGAATAACAAGAGAGATTTCCGTAGGGACGAGTAGTAGTAAGAGAGGGTTCCCTAGGGACGAGTGGTAGTAAGAGAGAGTTCCCTAGGAACGAGTAGCAAGAGAGGGTTCCGTAGGGACGAGTAGCAAGAGAGGGTTCTATAGGGACGAGTAGTAAGAGAGAGTTCTATAGGGACGAGTAGTAGTAAGAGAGGGTTCCCCAGGGACGAGTAGCAAGAAAGGGTTCCATGGGGACGAGTATTAAGAGAGGGTTCCATAGGGACGAGTAGCAAGAGAGGGTTCTATAGGGCCGAGTAGTAAAAGAGGGTTCTATATGGACGAGTAGTAAGAGAGGGCTCTATAGGGACGAGTAGTAAGACAGGGTTAAGTCAGTGGCCCGTGTGGGCTTGTTCCTAATAATAATACTGAGCGGCGGCAAGTCTAAATGTAGATTGTAATACCGTTACAACAACGCTGTTACACAGAAAAATATATTAGATAGTGTTTAATTATCATGATTGTAATTGTAAACAATTTCATATCGAAGAAACCAAGAAACCTCTAATTTACGAGGAAGCTTCCACGGACGATAATGACCATAGACTTATTTTAAAAGAACCTCAGAGAAAACAGAAAAAAAACTACGTGAGCGTGAAGAGAGAATTTACAATCAAAGAAAATAAACATTCCAGTAAGGAAGTGAATAACAGTTGAAGAATGGGTTAAAAAATTTAATGCAAAATTAGATATTGCTTTAAAGTCTGAATTTATCATTTTTGTTCCCACTGGAAGCTCGCTTAGCAAGTGATATCTTTGACCCCGTTTCTTGTTGCGGTTGTTGAGATGATACTACTGGCTTTAGTTTAGGGGTCAAGGGGTCTGGCACGTCTACTGGTTAGTGTCAGTTTAGTGAGGATTCCTTGCAGAAGGAATAGCTTCATCTGGTGTCGATGTACGCTTATAAATGTTTGTTTTTATTACGTTTGAATAAGACTGCCCCAGAAATGCTAGCTCTTTTAACACTGCGTGATTAGTGGAGTACGGAGCTGCAATCAAGACAGTGGTAGACTTAGAGTAGGAAGTTGCGCACTTATGTAAACGTTGCGAATGGCCCAGTTATTCGAGGTTATTTTATTATATTATGGTGTGTTGACTGAGACTAGTGTGGCTGCCCACAACTGCTCAGTCTCAGGACGAAGTGTCTGTATTAATGGACTTGGCCATCAAGCAGTGACAGAGTTGCCCTTTGAATGAATAGAGTCACATTAAAGGGTTCAGGAAACACTGAAGAGGGCAGAGAATTCTACGTTCTGGAATGAAAGACTGATCAAACTGGATGACGTTTATGTTTGAGATTTCCATGAGAGAAATGCCTAAAGTAATATTTGTAAAAGAAGCCAAGGTAAGTGACCTGGCGACGAAGATGGAATGAGTCTAAATATGAAGTACAAGCCGCATCTTCCATTAGAATGAAACTTTTGAAATGCTCAGAAACCAGACAACATAATCCAATAAGCGACCTGGCGACGAAGTTGAAATGAGTCTAGATTGGACATACAAGCTGCATCTTCCATTAAAATGGAACTTTTAAAATGCTCAGAGATAAGACAACATGATCCAGTGAGCTCGAGATCAGGTTAACCTATAACATCATCGACGACAACTCTTACGGTCCACTTCTCTGTATCTCTCTGTCCTCTTCTGGAAGTACATTGCGTTGATGACCACAATCTTTGCGACGCCAAACTTAAAAAAAAAGGTATGTTGGTGTATACAGAAATCTGTAGGGAATGGAAAACGAAAACTCCTTCTTTGATGCGTCGTGTTGGAAGTAAATCTGTTTTCACGTTATTTTTTTTTTTTCTTGCTCCTCTCCATTTCCATAAATCATTTCGGTTAAACCGGTTCCCACACACACGCAGAAAGAGACGGAGAAGAAGGAAGAAACAATGCACTTAAAGAAATGGAAACTGAAGAGAGAGAGAGAGAGAGAGAGAGAGAGAGAGAGAGAGAGAGAGAGAGAGAGAGAGAAAGAAAAGATGAAGTTACTTTGTAAAAGAGAAGAACGGTTGAATTTCAAGAGAAAGGAAACGACAGTGTTGAATGTGTGTTTATGTATGTGAGAGAGAAAGAAGTAAAAAAGAAACACCAAAGCTATTACAGAGAGAGAGAGAGAGAGAGAGAGAGAGAGAGAGAGAGAGACTTACCAAGGTCTCTTACTTTGTACCTCCTATGTATGATTACAAAATAAACAAGAAAACATATGAAGGGTTACCTTCAGGTAGGAGCCTCAAGTGGAATTATACTACCTAGGTACATGGGTGCCAATGGCCTGAAGTCTCTCTCTCTCTCTCTCTCTCTCTCTCTCTCTCTCTCTCTCTCTCTCTCTCTCACTTGGGGCGACCCCACCCCTTATACTCTTCCAATATATGGCGTCCGGTAGCTTGTTGTTCAGACTCGATTATATCAAACGAACAGAAAAAGCAAACTTGGTCTGTGCACGTGTGTGTTTACACAAGGGTGTGTCGAGAGTATAGTGGGAGGGGGTGAGGAAATAGAGTCTTTTGTTCGTTGTACTAAATGTGAAACTCGATCCAGGTTGGACACCACACTGATCCGGTCCTTTTATTTGGCCCGTGTCCCACCCCAGATTTGAAAATCCGATCCGCCTCAGAAGCAGACGTTTGCCTCAAAGGCACTTTCTGGACCGGGTGTTCATGGAGCAAGAGTCCGTGCTGGTACAAGGCCATGTTAATGATTATAAAAACTTTAGCTCCCAACATTCGTTGATATATATATATATATATATATATATATATATATATATATATATATATATATATATATATATATATATATATATATATATATATATATGTATGTATGTATGTATATATGTGTGTGTGTATATATATGCATGTATGTATGTATGTGTATATATATATACACGATGATTTTGGCTTAATGTATGTAAATGTAAAAATTTCATGTGTGTAACAAAGACATGTATATATATATATATATATATATATATATATATATATATATATATATATATATGTTACAGTATTTATATTTATGTGTACAGACATTTATTTATTTATGTGTGTGTGTATGTGTGTGTGCATCTTCCATTTCTAGGGGTTCTTCGGAAGCTGCTAAGGAAGAGCCTGACTTTGTGCTTGTCCCATAGTACTGCATGCTTACTATATGAGTAATATTGATTAAAATTATAGCACTGGTTTAGTTGCCTGACTATTGAAAAGGTCATGCCGGGCCCTTTAAAACATTAGATATATTTTGCATACAAAATTATTATGGTATAGTTTCCTAATCTTAATGTTTATGAAAATATCAGGTACGTTAATAAAATTACAATTTTATATCTATAATGCCGACCCAAACATGCCCCGAACATTTCCCAAGATGGCAGCCGCTGTGACAACTGGACATTTCTTTATGATGGCTCTCAATATTAGGTTACACCACTCGAGAGACATCGAATCCGTGAGAGGTGAGAGGTCAAGGTGTTAAAAACTGACCCAAAGAGGACTCGAATCGTAAGGTATAATCTTTGTTTTTATGCTCTCTCTCTCTCTCTCTCTCTCTCTCTCTCTCTCTCTCTCTCTCTCTCTCTCTCTCTCTCTCCCCATTAACTAGAGGTCCTGGGTTCGATTTTCTAAGTATACTGGAACGCTTTATACACATTCTGTTCAATTCCGGTGTGCCTCTGTTGACTTGAACGGTAAATTATGTACCTGGTAGTTAGTCGGCTGTGGTTCGTAACTAGGGTGCAAAAGGGCTTTGGTCGAACAACTTCATTCCAAAACCTCTTGCCGATTGCTAAACGGCTAAATTTTTATCGATCCAACCACTTATATAATATATATATATATATATATATATATGTATATATATATATATATATATATAATATATATATATATATATATATATATATATATATATATATATATATATATTCTTCTTCTTCTTTTTTTAACGTGCTTTTTTTTCCATTTTTGTATGGGGGTAAGCACGATGCCTTCTTTGAAGGACTTTTGATTTGGCTTTGGGGTAGACCTGTAGTCTCGATCGGCTGCCCTGCCTTACATCGCTTAGACCCCGATAGCGTATGTTTCATGTATCATACCCGACCCAACGCCCTTTCTTCCCATCAGCGAGAAGTTGTTGCGCGGGCAGGGCGAGAGTTCGAGACGTGTGAGATGTTTGTTATGTTTTTAGAAGGTGTTGTAGTGGCTTTGTTTTGTGTGTGTATTTAGTCTGTAACACCCATTTGCTTTTTAAGCAAACCTATCCGTTGATTACATATATAATCCCGGGATGTCTACACGGATAGCAAAGTGTCTGCCTCTCTGATCAGTCGGCTGCGGATTTGAACCCGCGCCACACACATATATATATATATATATATAAATGATGGGCGGCTGTTTGTGGAAGGCTGTCCGAGAGCGGGCGGATTCTCATGTAATACAGTCCTGCAGAGGATTATCGTCAGGGCACCGGACAATAGGGGGAGGATCAGGAACCCGAAGGTGGTCAGTCAGCCCCTGCAGAGGGCTTCACTGACCGCGATGTGACAGCTGGCTCTTCTGTTACTTTTGAGGGGACCGACACGTGGGTCTTATATCGTTGAGAAAGACAGATTTGTCGTCACTAAGAGAGACCGGAAAGAATCACTCTCCAAGGTAGAGATGAAGAGAGGATTTGTAGTGAGCTATAGAATATGTATATGTATATATATATATATATATATATATATATATATAATATATATATATATATATATATTTTACATATAATATGTATATGTATATATATGTGTGTGTATAGCACATTGTAGACAAGTGTGTGTGTATATATATATATATATATATATATATATATATATATATATATATATATATATATATATATATATATATATAAAAAGAGACAGAGATAAGGAGGTAGGGATGACAAGTAGCTCGAGAGAAAATTAAGATAATTGTTTCATTTATGAACTCTGGAGAATATTTAAAATATCAGCAAAAGAATAGTTAAGGAGTATGTAAGAAAGCAACGATCGGTTGCGATTGATAACTGAAATTATTTTGGGATCGAGGCAGGAAAACGTGCCGTATACAGTTAGGAAAATAATAATAAAGATATTATAATATGAATTATGGAAATGATGCTTCTTAGAAAATAAATTGCCGTTGTCAAATGTTCTTGTAGGTCTAAAACGCTAAAATTCCAGATTAACTTTGTTGAGGAATTTAACGAAACCATTCAATCACATGCATGTATAAACACTGTCATCGCATATGCAGTCTGTAATATTTGAACAGCTTTCAAACGCAACGAGAAGTCATAGAAGATATCCAGGTGTTATTTGCAGTGCCAGATGATTTGTCATTTATTATTATTATTATTATTATTATTATTATTATTATTATTATTGAAAAGGTAAAATGCAGCAATTACTCATTATTATTATGATCATTATGTCATGATTTCGATGTCACGCATCTCTACATTTCTTCTTCTTCTTCTTCTTCTTCTTCTTCTTCTTCTTCTTCTTCTTCTTATTATTATTATTATTATTATTATTATTATTATTATTATTATTATTATTATTATTATTATTATTATTATTATAAAAGAATAAAAGGAACCGTTACAACACGTGGCCGTGTAGAACACACTCCGGAAGATGCTGCTGTGAAGGGGGGGGGAGCATTCCCCGGGGAGGCGTTTTGATGGCACATTATCATGGACAAGGAGGGGGAGGAGGGAGAGGGTCGATTAGACTACGGGTAGGAGGAGGTTACAGGGCAAAGGAAGATGTTGCAGGAGGAGGATGGGGAGATGGGAGATAGGAAGTGAATGGGGGAGAAAGAGGAGTAATGGGTGAGGAGGAGGCGCAGTCGGGAGGGGAGAAATAGGCAGAAGGGAGAGGGAGAGGAAGGAGAAGATGAAAGTTTGGAAACAGATAGAAGTGGAGATGGAGGAATAATAGGTTAAGGAGA
The DNA here is from genome assembly GCF_040412425.1 of Macrobrachium rosenbergii. NCBI lineage: Eukaryota > Metazoa > Arthropoda > Malacostraca > Decapoda > Palaemonidae > Macrobrachium > Macrobrachium rosenbergii. The sequence continues at coordinate 37,716,094 of NC_089753.1, read as the reverse complement.
AAGAGGGGAAGAAGGGGGGGAAAAGGCTGAGGAGAAAAAATGAAGAAGAGAAAAGGGGTGCAGAGAGAGAGGTGAAGAAGGGAAAACAAGAGGTGAAGAAGGGAGGAAGGGTGAGGAGGAAAAGACGGAGAAGGGAATAAGGATGAGAAGAAAAAGGTGAAGAGATGAAAAAGGCTGAGGAGAAAGAGGCGAAGAAATGAAAAAGGCTGATGAGAAAGAGCAAAGGGATTGGAGAAAAAAAAAGGGCATGAGAAAATATAGGGGTGAGATTGAGAATGCGGAGTGAGAGAATAAGAAGAAGTAGAAGGAGGAGGAGGAGGAGGAGGAGGATTCGTTCCCTCACCACAAAATCAAAACCAGGAAATGGAGATAACATTGACCCAATTAGGGCCGAATATGAGGCTAACCTGAGCGGAGGGCCACGTTTCCTTTCCTTTGTGTGTCGAGAGAGGGACTTGAAAGGACCTCGGAGATGATTGATTGATTGGTTCGTTCCCCCGGCTGAAGGTTACGGCGATTGGATGGTGCAATATTGTATCTTTCCGTTTGTTTGTTTGTGTGTATTTTTTATTTCATGAGAGGCGGAGGCCAAATGGTAGTTTGTGAGAGGATAAAAGGAATTAGTCAAAGTATAAACTTTCAATTTGCATACCTAGACTTACAAGTATTCATAGGCCACGTTTTCGAATTTTAAAAATCCTATTTCTAGACTTTCAACATGCAAACGTTGCAGCGTCACTCTTTTAACCTAGTTTTCATATGCATTTTTAACATACATTTATTCAATTTAAAAGGTTTCAACATAAAAACGATCATGTTTTATTAAGAATAACATTCATGATGAATTATTTATGTTATTGCTCTAAATAAAAACTTTTTTATTTGGCAGCCGTGATTTTAGTTTTATGTCCAGAAAACGTTATATCAAGTAGTATTTAACTAAGCATATATAAGTAATTTATTACTTTTAATAAATATATTAACCTTATACGCACATCACACTACTTAGCTACCTATTTTTGAGCATATAATTATTACTAGAAAATAGTTTTATATAACTATTGCTTCATATTTATAGTCTGTATCGGGGATGGCCCGAGGGATTCTTAAGAAAGAGTAAAACTAAAGAAATAAAAGTTAAAGAAGCTGGATGGCTAAGTGGGGAGAAAAAGTAGAAAGCTACAACAAAAACTGATGCTGCATCTCTTCTAAAATGCATCTGCTATCATTCCCAGTTGTGTCACCTTCCACACTCGAGCACATCACCTTCTGCCCGCCGATGTAACAAACTCTGCCTTAAGAATGAATCCTCGAAATGTGTGCCCTCATAAATGCATCACATTTTTCTTGCATGTATCCCTCTGACCTCAGATGTATCCCCTGTACTCCCTTTTTGCGGCCGTGGCAGAGCAGCCACCTCCTGTTTCTCTTCACAACTCGAGTCTCAGTAGCTGTGTAAATTAATACCACCAGTTTTCCAAGAACTCTCTCTCTCTCTCTCTCTCTCTCTCTCTCTCTCTCTCTCTCTCTCTCTCTCTCTCTCTCTCTCTCTGTACGCATGTACGTATTTATCTATCCATTTAAGAGTCAGTGTAATATAAAAAAAAGTATGAGGTATATATATATATATATATATATATATATATATATATATATATATATATGATTATGTGTTGTGCATGTTATGTTTGAACGTCTCTCAAGAATGCTTCAGCTCTCTCTCTCTCTCTCTCTCTCTCTCTCTCTCTCTCTCTCTCTCTCTCTCTCTCTCTCTCTTATATACGTATCTATCTATCCATTTGACAGTCATTGTAACTACAAAGAGTATTAGATGTATGTTTGCGTATGTATGTATGTGTTTAAACGTCTCTTAAAGATTGCCTCATCTCTCTCTCTCTCTCTCTCTCTCTCTCTCTCTCTCACCATGCGTTTCCTCTTGGTTGCCTCATCTCTCTCTCTCTCTCTCTCTCTCTCTCTCTCTCTCTCTCTCTCTCTCTCTCTCCTCCACCATGCGTTTCCTCTTGGTACATGCAAAAAAGAATCTTTTACATTATACCTTCCTTCCTTTCTTCCTTCCTTTTCCCCGACATTGCGTCGACCCAAAGCCCACCCGTCGAGCAAATGACGTCCTGACGCAGGGGAGTGGATGCCCTAAAGAGGGGCACGAATGCCCCCAAAACACCGATATTAGACACAGCTGGATAAGGGCGGTTAGCACTGACTGTAAACAGCTGCCTCTTTGAATACGATGACCCTCGGGGGCATTACCCTAGTACCCAGGAACATATCCGTCTGTGGGTATGTAACTACTTACGGTATCGGCAACTGCCCTCCTTGATTGTGTTTGCCCACGTGTTATTATTTAGTACGAGCGCTCCAGTTTTGCCCAAGTAGGGCATCTTGTGGTATTTTACGTGAGGGCGCCAGTGATACCCAACAAGAGGATTGGAACGTTATGCTTTCCTAAGGTGGAGCATTGACATTATTATTATTATTATTATTATTATTATTATTATTATTATTATTATTATTGACATAACATTACAGCCACTCTTAAACCTATGAGCTTCAACAACAAAAGTGCTCCCATGCCTTCGTCAAAAATAATGGTATTGTAAGGGAGGGTTGATACCCACAAGTCCTGACAGTTGGGACGTTTAGTACCGTGTCGGTGGTGGTTTCTTGGTTTAAAAACATGTATAGGCTTGCATTGGCATTCCCTCTTAATACCAAAAGATTAGTGACAGAATGATTTAGCATAGTTACCCAACAACGCATCGATTTCTGCATAATGCGTAACAAGTTTCCACGCCTTAGCACCCTGTGTCAGTTTGAGCTATAAATGACTGACAAGTCGGCAGCCTGCATCAGTTTGACTTATTAACGGTTCGCAAGGGTCGTCAGCCTCTGCCAGTTTTATCGGCTGTCACAGATTGGCAGCTGTGTCAGTTTTATCGGTTGTCATAGGTTAGCAGCCTCTGCCAGTTTTATCGGCTGTCACAGATTGGCAGCTGTGTCAGTTTTATCGGTTGTCATAGGTTAGCAGCCTCTGCCAGTATTATCGGTTGTCACAGGTTGGCAGCTTCTGCCACTTTTATTGGCTGTCACAGGTTGGCAGCCTCTGCCAATTTTATTGGTTGTCACAGGTTGGCAGCCTGATGTGTCAGTTTGAGATATCGGCTAGTTATTATTATCAAAGCCAGACGAAGAAAATATTTAACAGCCCCAAACACTAGTGATGACTTAAATAAGGGTATTGTATTTGTTGAACATTTTCCGTCGAGCGATAACTCTGTTAAATAACATGAATTAAATTATTATTTAGTTTGTGTTGGGCCAAACAGTACAGAAAAACAAAAGTCTGTCACAAAAAGATACATCTAAATCACACTGTTCTTTGTACTTTCAATTTTGTTGTCAGAGGTTTATGTATTCAAATTTAGGCCAGACTTGCTTCTCTCTCGTCCCGGATGGAGGAAATTCCTGAAGGTCTTCCATCTCCCATCAGGGATCCCTGAGCAAAGGAATAGAACGGGGATTTTCCTGTAATTCCCCTTAGCAAGACGCCGACATGCCGGAAGACGAACAGAAGACAGTCCAATATTTTGATTTCTAATCTTTTCGTACGGAGGCTATTATGCTTTTCTAATTGCTCCGTAAAGACGGCATTTGCCCTCTAATCTTTTTGTATGTAGTTATGGTTTTCTAATAGTGTCATCATGAGCACTTTATGGTTTTCCAATAGTTTCGTAAGGAGCACTTTATGGTTTTCTAATAGTGTCGTAAGGAGCACTTCATGCTTTTCCAGTAGTTTCTTAAGAAGCCCTTTATGGTTTTCCAATAGTGTCGTAAGGAGTACTTTATGATTTTCTAATAGTGTCGTAAGGAGCACTTTATGGTGTTCTAATAGTGTCGTAAGGAATCCTTTAAGGTATTCCAATTGTGTCATAAGGAGCACTTTATGGTTTCCTAATAGTGTCGTAAGGAGTGCTTTATGGTTTTATAATAATTTTGTAAGGAGTACTTTATGGTTTTATAAGTTTTGTATGGAGTTCTTTAATAGTTTCCTAAAGTTTCTTGAGGATTAATGTGTAATTCATAACTGCTTCGTAGGAAATACTGATATCATTTGTATTAATTTCGTCTGAAGTTCTATAAGATTTTTTTATTGTTTTGCTTTAGGGTCCGTATAATTTTCCAATACCCGCAAGAATTGTATTTGCATTTATAACAGTTGCTTACTAATTTCTGTATATACATTTTTCAATGATTTTGCATCCTCGCCCAGTCTGCCCTTGTGATACGATTTTAAGCAACAAGCAGAATAACATTTCCACAAACGAATTTAAAACTGAGCTGATGCTTTCATAGGAAAGTTAAAGAACATTGCACTGAAGTAAGAAAATGTAGCACATGAACTTCAACAAGAATGGAAACCACAGCAGTGATCATATAATACTAATATTATTGACAATGATGATGTAATAACAACGGGTAAATTAAACTGAAATTCACAGTGGTATACTTTAAATGTAATACAAAAGCCAGAGTTGAAAATAATAATGCTTTGAGCTTCCGAGAATCAGCTCCACTCCCACTGATATGTTGAGCAACATCTCGACAGCTCCCAGTTTTGTATTTTTAACTCTGATCCATCGGGATGAAGTCTCTAACTCTGACCTTTGCATTTGGTTACTTGAAAACCTTTTGGGATTTTGATTTCTTCATCACTTATTGATGTCTTCAACACATGAATGCTCCCGCTGGGTGATGGTGCCGTCAGTGCAACTGCAGGCATTACTTAAGGTTCTTTGCAGCGTGCCTTCGGCCCCTACCTGCAACCCCTTACATTCCTTTTGCTGTAACTTCCGTTCGTATTCTCTGTCTTCCATCATACTTTCCACCCTCTGCTAACAGCTGATTCATAGTGCAACTGCGAGGTTTTCCCCCTGTTACACCTTTCAAACCTACCTACTCTCAAATTCCCTGTCACCGCTGAGTGACCTTGAAGGTCCCAGCGCTTGGCCTTTGGCCTAAATTTTATTTATCAATTATATCACATAATAATGTTTTTATGGAATATTTCTGCATTGGTAAGAGCGATAATCTCTCTGTAGTACAATGCATTTTTTGCGTTTGAAAATGGTAGTCTTTGGCTCTTGAGCATCATGTTTTGACTCGACGTCGTTAAGCCCGGGGCCCGTGTCTCTCGGCCCTCGTCCTCAGTGCAAGTACGAAGAAGGAAGATGTGGGCGTCTCAGTTACGTAATAATAATAATAATAATAATAATAATAATAATAATAATAATAATAATATATAATAATAATGGCGGGAAGGGCGACTGCTGTAATGAAATAGGATGGAATAAATAACAAAAAACATACACTTATCAGATGAGTAAACAAAATAGGTAAACTTACTATTAGCTTTATATACTTATAAGTCATCTTGAGCTTTAAAATGCCTATTATTATAATTGTATAATTTTTAGTGTTGTATGTGAGATGAAGGATTATTATTATTATTATTATTATTATTATTATTATTATTATTATTATTATTATTATTATTATTATTATAGTCCCTCTAATCTAAAGAAGAATGTTTGAATTCTACATAATAATATAGGGACGATACGACACTAATTTCTCTCATAATCTTATTTATTATAGTAATGCAAAGAGCCAGATTAAAACGCTCATGTGAGTTTTTTTTGTTAAAAGCCATGCCAGAATATTGAATTTTTTGGCCAAAGGCCCAAGCGCTGGGACTATGAGGTCATTCAGTGCTGAAAAGGAAATTGAGAGCAGAAAGGTTTGAAAGGTGTGACAGGAGGAAAACCTCGCAATTGCATTATGAAAAAATTGTTAGGAGTGGGTGGATAGCAAGATGGAAGAAAGAGAATGTGAATGGAGGTACAGTAAAAAGGATTGAAAGGGGTTGCAGCTAGGGGCAGAAGGGACGCTGCAACGAACCTGAGTAAGGCCTATAGTGCACTGCACGAGGTTAACCGACGGCACTTACCCTCCTACGGGGAAAAGCCATGCCATGTGTTGCATCCTCAATTAAATAAACAGACATTTAAAGGTAAAGCAATTAAAATAAAAAGCCTTCAACTTGCTCAGAGTCCAAAACTACATCCTCAAACAAGCACAAAAATCTGCTTCTCTGAAACTCCACGAAGGATTGTCAGTTAAACAAGAAACATAAGTAGCTAAAAGTTCGTGTATGCCAAGAGCCCAAATGATGACCAAATGGAAGTATTTGTGAAACGTCAGAAGTTCAAAACTCCCACTTGCTTAAGACCCCCAAAAGAGGTTCCTCGTGCAAGGAATCAAGAGACATTCCAGCTGAGTGCAGAAGGAAAGAAAAATAAAATCCCCAGGTAAGCAATCAAGAATCTTTAGAGGCCAAAGCTGTTACTTGATTACGGCTCAAGATAGACTCCTTCTGCAGGTGAAGAGGCACAAGGACCTACTAACAGACGCACATGACAGCCATATTTCCCCTCCCCCCTCCCCCCTCCGCCCCTCCCAATTCCCCAGCCCGTCGTCAGCTTGAACACGTGTGCACCTGAGCTGGTCTGGGATTTATTTACGATGATAATTATGCGAATCATAAAGTCCCGGCCGCCACGCCTATCTACCCTTCGCTCTCTTAGTGGATTAAGCTTCCATTTAATTGGTCTCAGGACCAACACCCTAAATGCCTGTCTGTCTGCGTTAGGACTCATCATCACCCGCCCACTATCCCCCCCACCCTCCCCCATTCTCCCTCTTTTTTTTCTCTCTCTCTCTCTCTCTCTTAATCCTCCTCCTCTTCCTTACCCTCTCCCTGTCTTTATCTGCCTCCTTCGCCTCTTCATGTAAGTCAACATCAGTTTGAGGTTGGAGAAGTTTCCACTCTCTCTCTCTCTCTCTCTCTCTCTCTCTCTCTCTCTCTCTCTCTCTCTCTCTTTTCTTGCACCTCCCGAGGCCAATTGGGGTATCAGCCGAGCGATCACATACACGCCATTTAGAAACAAGTTAATCAGTAGATCATTATGAAATATAAGAATGAGTTTTAAAAGGGAGAAGGCGGTCTGGGTAAAAAGGTCGCAACGAAGCGAGGTCAGAAGGTCGAAATGATCTCGAGCTGTGGGCTCCGGGGATAGGCCCCAAGTCTCCACCACAACCACTTGG